>NW_019384405.1:1171424-1247099 GCF_000671375.1 Centruroides sculpturatus | reverse complement strand
AGTTTATTACTTCTAACGTTTTCGGTCTTGTTAAAAGACCTTTCTCAAGAAAAATAAAGCAAATAAAATAACAAAATGTAAATCGTTGCAATTTATGACGTCATTGTGAACTTAGCAACGGAAGTATAAAAATCCTAAAGATTACATAAATATCTAAATACAAATAGTTACCATCTCCGAACATCACTCGTAAATACCTAGCTTAAGATACATAGTAACTACTTCTTTCAATTATTAAGGTTTATATTAAGGATTTAATACGAAAATAAATTTAAAAACTTTTTTAGTACACGTAGCACGAACCCATAATTTATGCTCCTTTTTGCTGTAATAATAATTCTTGTACTGTTTTGCAATCCGTAATTAATTTAAACAGATAATACAAAAAGATTATACTTAAAAATTTAATAAATACCTAGAGCCAGTGGTGATATTCAGCGGGTTCGCACAGGTTCGGCCGAACCCGTTGTTAACATTTTCAAAGTTTTCAGAACCTTGTTAAACACATGTAACATTTCTCAATGGTTTGATTCTTTTAAAAATATTAAAATATACGTATTATACTCTGTAACACTACTAAACTAGAGGCTTCCGATGCACCATTTGAGCGAAAAAAAAAATTGTTAAGGAAAAATTTTCTGTTAGCGAACCCTTTGTTAAATATTTCGAATGTCATCACTGCCTAGGGCCTACGAAAAGCTTAATGAGGCTCTGCCCTTGGTCTTTCCTCTGGGTGCTCCACTAAGAAAGGACGTATTTTCAACTGTAATTTTAGCTTAAGTAATTATAATTTAGATATGTATTGTAGTGTTTCTGACGGCAAATTGATGTTTCCTTGAGCACGTTTAATTTAGGGGTCAAATAAAAAAAACAGCATTGCGTGCACCTAACAGAAAATAGACGCAAAAAAGAAACAGAGCACAAGAACAAAGCAGTTGGGACCAATTCCTTTTTGTTTTGGTTTTATTCGTATACGGCAATACGACACGTGGGCAATCTGCCAAAGGGGAATACCTCTCGGGAGGTCTTTTATAGGAAACTGGCACCCTATTTAGATGTTACTAACGCGAATAAAACCTGGAAAACTCCACAACGAAGTTACAACGTTCAGTGGTTTTATCCACATCGCCACTGGTGGATATTGCCACCGATTGCTTTGTTCTTGGATTGTGTCGGTAAGAGTAAGGATCATCTCTGTGTGCTGACAGTACAAGAATCGCCTCACCCATGACCGGCAAGGTACGAGGATCGCCTCTCCCTTGGCCGGCGAGAGCGCTTTGTCTGTCTTTTTGTATTGATGCAATACTGTATAATCTAACTGTGAAAAATCCTCCGAAAATTAAATAACTAAATAAAAATGTATTAATGTATTGATTTATCTTCAAGCTTTGCCCCTCCTGGAAACTTTTTCGGACGAACATGGATCCCATCTTTCCTGTATGAGACTAACAATGGATGTGATTTCATAAATGAAGTATTCTACGTGGGCTTTAGTTCACTCTCAATAGGCAAAAAAATGGATTCCAATAACCCATAATGTTGACGAGTCAAACAATAACACGTTTTACATAATCAAAAAAGAAGTTCTCATTAAGTTATTAGAGAGGTTGCGGCCGACGTTTTCATCGCTATATTTCAAATATATTGTAAACATACAATATAGGTTCCATGCAAAATTCTTAATAATTTCGTATCAATTCCACTTAAAAGTTTGTGTCGATCAAATCTAATACATTTTTTTTTTTTTTTTATTACATTTAAACAAATTCATCAATATTTCATCTGCCATTTTGTTTGGATATTTTAAATTTGAGAAATCCTAGTTATTACAATTTCTTATATTTGAATTATAATTTATATATCTTAAGAAATGATATCAAATAATATCCAATTAATAACTTTATTTACAATATTCCATAAATAAATAAATAAATTATTTATTTTAACTCCATTGTTACATCCGGGATGTCGTCATTATCGTCTGCTTTCTGAATTGAGGACGCCATATTAAATATCTGTAAAACAAAAAAGAATTTGCGTTTACTTTAAAAAAATTTTTGCATCTCACGAAGGTAAATAAAATAATTTTATAAAATACCATTAAATTATGATATTTTATGAATCCGAATAATTTTTTCGGTTAAAGTGTAGGTTAATCTTTACCTATGTGCACCGTCATGGCGGCGGTCCCGACTGTTCGTGCTCCCGACAGACTCCTCCCGGAAAGGATCCGCCGGCAGGCCGCCGATTATTTAACGTCACTAGTTATTGATTCACGGTAATTCTTGAACACACGTATCAATTCAAGTCCGTCGGGAGCACGAACAGTCGCGACCGCCGCCATGATGGTGCACATAGGTAAATATTGACCAAAGTGTATACCTAGGTAACCCCAATGGAGGATCTTCGGTTAGGTTAAGTTACATTAACTATACAGTATTTTTAGTAGAATTTTTTTTTTATTTTGTTCAAGAATGATGTATTTAGAATAATAATATAAGTACAGTAAATCGATAGATGGAATAACAAACTAAGAACACCGACATATTCATTCAAAATACGATAGACCGTAGTAACGTTGAAAGGTACTGTACTGTACAGTACGTACTGTACAGTACATATTGATATTATTTGCATTAAGTTCGTCTTATATAAAAATTCCTGTTAAATGTCAGATTAATAAACGTCTGCTTTTTTTGCAATCCAGCAACAAGTTGCCTAACTTTACCGGCAAAAAAACATTTAAAATTTTATGTGGCGCCATCTATTGTGAGATTTTATAATGAAATGGCATAAAAGTTAATTTTGATGGTAGAGATGAGTTTCATAAAAAAAATTATAAATGCTAATAAAGAGTAAAATCGCCATCAAGTCCGACTTCACTCTTAATAATACACACGACCTCCTTTATCTCCCCATTCCTTGACCTTTAACCATAACATCTATGCCCCTAATACACAAACATTCCCCCAAAATTTCAAAAATTTTCGACAAAAGACACAGGGGTTATTAATTAAGCTTTAAACTGGGTAAACACATATAAGTTATATATATATATATATACATACACATACAGAAAAATCCCGCAAAATGTTGCATTTCTAGACATTTAAGGGTTCCTCGATTCCAAAAATGTAAACATCTCGGGCTTCATTTCTTTCGATCGATCGCCATACTTTACAGATGATCAACAAAAATATGGAATTTCATAAATTATAATTAGAACAAATATGCCGGTCTTAAAGCCAGAACGTACAGTACAATTTATAAATTATTTTAATAAAAAAAATGAATGGAAACAGTCCTTTTTTTTAAACAAATTACAGTAATATTAGTCCAACTATTTTATAAAATTAAAAAAAAAAAAAAATAGATATTTTCGGCTTCACTTTAAATATGTATCATTCTACACCTTCAAATTCCTTTATAGTGAAAATAAACATTGCCAGTAATTTGATATTTGTATAATTCATATAGTTTTTATGCCGCATAAATAATTCTTATGCGATTTTCAAGGACATTTTCATCATTTTCTTAAAGTTCTGTCTAAAAGCTTTTACTTCACTTTACTTTACGACATAAAAGGAAATACACGTCGTAAATCGAACTCTCATTTTCTATGTCATATAGTTAACTCTTATTAAAATATATTAGAATAAAAAATTTATCTTAAAATAATGCGGAAATAATTAAATATTATGTAATAGTTTATAATTCATTTGCATATATATGAGATTGTTAAAAGTTTCTGTTTTGCCTCCAACTGTGAAGAAAGTATACGTAAATCATTTTGTATTTATATATAAGGAATAACCTGGTTTATTTACATTACATCTCGTATAATGAATTAAACATTAATTGTAAAAATAACTACTTAATAAGAATGATTTATTTGATAAATATCTCTGCAACAACCTACAATCTTATTGGTTTGCCCATTGAATAACGTGCCATTGAAAAAGAAAGATGAACGTTTAAATAAAAGAAGACGACACCCCCACATTTAGAACCATCTCTCCCTTATTTAATAAATGACTACGATTTATATTATAGTGTTTATATATAAATACGTCCGAATAATTGTAGAATAACACATCTTTAACGGATTACGTTTAAGTGTTTGGATACGGTATCAAGATAATTACACTAAACTGGCAGTTTGGCGAAGTTATAATTTAATAAATTCGACAGGATAATGTATCTATAACCGAATGGAGTAATGTATCTGTAATAATTGAGAGTGAAATTCCTTATTGTGTCGAAATTACCAGTCTTAATCTACAATGTATTACAATGGGAATAATAGAAGAGTTTTATCTCCTTATTAAATACAATTGTATTATACAATCAGTTGAACAAAAACATTTTAACGAAAATTATATATATATATTTTTTTTTTCTGGATTTTTTCCTGCCGTTTATTTAAATAGTTTGCTCTAATTCTGTAGTTCTAATTCAAGTTGCAAGGTTCAAGCGTATATAGAAAATGTATCATAATCATTACGTTGATATTTAAACTTAGAATAGTTTAATTTAAGTACACTAAAGTAAATAAGTAGTTTGTGATTATGTTCTTTAATATGACTCGTATTATAAATCAAATTTTCGTCTACATTTTCACACCTTTTAGTGCCGCAAGTTTAAAGTTTAATATATAAACAACTAAAAAAAATCACAAGTTTCAGGCCAGTTTTAACCATTAAGGCATACCGTACAGTACGTGCCTAGGGACTGGAAAATAAAGGCACGCTGCCCTGGAAAAAGAAAAAAAACTATTATTATTTTACAAAAAAACAAGTCTATGTATTGATGTCTATATCTCGTACCAGGGTCAGGCTGTTAGCTGTAACGGGATGAAAGGTTGAAGTGCCAGAGGGGGCCCAAAAAAAAAACTCTGGAACCTGGACACGGGTAATACGGCCTTGACAATTTTAATACGTATGACATTAGACGGGGCTCGAACCCACTCCTGAATGTAATTATCTAATTCATGTTATAATGTTAGAATCCATCTCGATGCCGTTTAATAACACTAGTATTTGCATATTTGAATTTGGTATTGCAATTCTGCATCCTGGAAACTGCAAAGCGTTGCAGATTTGTTGCAAACCTTGCAAAACAGCTTTGGTTTATATATTTTGTTTTTTTTTTTTTAACTTTCCCTTAACGTAGCACAGTAAACAATATAATGTTACGTTTGTAACGTTATATTGTTTACTGCTGCTCTGTTTACTAACGTAACATTATATTATGTAACTCTACACAAATATACAAAGTTGTTACCGTAAAAAAATTATTTACAAACCTTTTATTTGACGATTTATTATTGTAAAATTTTCCTTAACGTTAGAAACAAACACGTTTGTTTTGTTAGTTTAAATGTTTGCAGAGTGTCAGGTAGGCTATTTCTAGCCTCAAATCCTTTGATAACAGTTTACAGTTCAAAGTTCCAAACAATATACAATTTTTTAAAAATATATATGCCTAGTTTATTTAAAAAAAAAAAAAAAAACATAGATTAGTTCTAAGTTTAGAATCTTATCTAATTTACTAATCTACTCGAATCACTTAAAATAAGTGTTTAGTTTCATTAAGAGCCTAGCTTATTCGTCAATTATTTAATATAATTTAACAATTTTTCAGAATATTCAATGTCTGTAAAATTATTTTAACACTGTTTTCTGCTGGTGTTCGTAAAGTATTAACATCTACAATGAGTTGTTGATGTTAAAGAGTGTGTTGAATTGTATCTTATCTGCAAGATTAGATAAAATGTTAGTAATGTGCGAGAGTAGGAAATTGTAAATTAAAAAAATGTATCCAAAAAATAACAAATTAAGATAATTGTTATTAGGTACTAACTAATTTCCTCAATAAAACTACTGTTAAAGTTAACAGGAAGGTGAAGGTCAATAATGCCAAAATCGAGTATAAGTGGCGATCTCTTTTATCACTCTTCTTGACCCTTTCTGGAGTTAATATATATTTATATATAGGACCTCTTCTCTATCCTCTTGAGTATATCTATAGCTTTAGGATCCTTTCTTGAATGTATCCATCTTTAGTTCCTAGAAAATCATTGGTATTCGTACACCTACGTATTTGTAGGTGTACGATTCGGAAAGATTCGATTAATTTAACCTCAGTTATCAGATAATGCCATCAATTTTTCACTTTTGTATGCTAATTTCGATTACTTTCTTCAATTACAATTGTTAAACACGGGTTAAATTCTGCGGAATATACGCCCGTGTACAATTGTAAAGGGAATGAATATACAGGAATACGCGTAAAGAAATAATACACATATGAATATAATCCCGTGTTGGAAAGAATATCAACAGATTTGCCATCCAAATTCTTGTAAAATGAGGAAAATCCTCATTTCAGCTTCATCTGCATAATATTTTGTTTCGAAATCGCATCGAATGTTAAAATTTTAACAGCACAATAACATTTTTATTGAACTTTATTTTATTGTTTACTTATCAGCGTAACATCTCCGATAACAGAGGATTAAATGTCGTTTCTGCGAACAATTTCGTAACCATTTATTCACTCAACAATTTAAATACAACATCAAATAAATGAATAAATTAATTTTTTTTTCTTTGCTTCAGGTGAATGCGTGACGCAACGAACACGTAAGAATGCGTAACGATAAATTATAATTGCATGCGACCGGTTGATATCGACGCACGTTTTCTTTTCTCAATTCGAGAGGAATAATCTTAGTTACGATCGTAATTTACAGTCCAACCTGGCGTTACGCGCGTGAAGAAATCCCCGAAATCCAATTGTTTTTTTTTTTTTCGTCTCCGATTTTTCTAACGGACGACTTCTGTAGGCAGGAAACGTATTTATAAGCCATTCCGTAACGTTTTATTACTATCGTAACCGAGTAAAAGAGTATTTATAGGAGTTGTTACTTCCTCCTTCCCGTACGAGACCGAAACTAGAAGGTCGAGTAAACTTAGAGCTACGCAAGGTCGACTAATGTTAGAATCGACTCTTTCCTAATTATGTGGTGAGGATGGCGGGGCGGAAGCCGGGGATAAACGATAGCGCGCGCTCCGGACGTCTCTTCCGGTCACGTGACGGCCGAGGAGGAGGAAGCGCCGGCGTCGAACTTAGAGACAAGGCGCGACGTTCGCGAAGACGGAAAGAGTGAGGAGTCATGAATACACAACACGGGAATGTCACGCGATCTCTCCCGAAAGGTCAGTAAGGTAGTTTTTTTCTTCCAAATTTCCTCCAGTTCCTACGCCCTTCCGCCTTTTCTATTATTCCGAAAGTCACTTCTGTTCGGTACTTTAAGTGGCCTAAGTGGTCCAGAAGGACGCGAGCCGCGTTAACGTGTAAATAAAGTAATCTTCTCCGGACGTGACATAGTTCGTGACGGGCTCTTAATAAGTAACGTGCAAGAATGCAAACTCGTGACGAAACGCCTGCAAAACACTTGCCCCGCACGTGCAAAAATTCGCTCCGAATACCCCCCTAAAAGAAACTCGCACTAAATAATTGTCGTATTCGCGTTTGGAGAGGCAAAAAAGTGGTTCCTCACCACCTCAACCGTGCAGTTTAAGTGACTTAAACTGCACGGATGAGGAGTTGAGGTGGTGAGGAACCACTCCCGCATCCACAATACTCAACGGCGAATTTTCGTTAATATAATTTACATATCGCCCCCTTCTGCCCGGAAATGATTCCTAGACGTTATTTCTGTTACCGGAAGTGGTAAGCCGACTTTCAAATTGTCGTTGATAAAGGTTTAACAACCGATAAGTTATCGCTTCGTCGAGATAAATCCTGTGAATTACGAACGGGCGAATGACATTTCGTAACCCCTGCAAAAGCGAGAACAGGTTGCAAATTTATACGAAACGAACAAATCACAAATTAGTAACCGAATATTAAGGATAAAAATAGGACCGTTGAAGCGTAGACGATTGTCGGAACGAACCGCATCTTTACCTATTTAAGTGATCCTGACTCAAGATTTACTGACTCATTCCACTTCTAAGGATAGTAAAGGTGCATCCTTGCATAAATTACACGTATTACATTCCCAGCTTATATAATTTAGTAGAGTGCATTTATTATATTATACAGTATACAATTTTTACTGTTATTAAAAATAGAAATCTGGATGCCATGCCCCAATTTTGCACGTTATATTCGTCGATCGTTATAAAAAAAAAAAAAAAAAAAAATGCTAATTACGAAGGTGGTGAGATGTTGCTCCTTCCTCTCATTCATTAACTAAATTAGTTTTACTCCAAAAAACGTATCGTTTTCAATAATAATTTGTATAATAATCCAGAGATCGCCGCCATATTTAATCGCGTTGAATTTTTTTAGCGAGATTTCCTCCAATTTTAGAGGAAAAACCTCTACTTTTTCTCGATCGCCATCGTCTAAATCGCGTGTTAAAGTGCAGACAGTTGTAAGGAGGGTGCTTCTTTTTTAAAATAAGCGTGACTAATATCGAATTTTGTACACGGTAGTTGCGTGTAATTAGATAAATTCGAACAAATTCGATATAATTAGTGTCTGGATTATTCAAATTTATTTAATTAGGCGGCATCTGCCTTCTGTAAATAACCTTTAGAACGTTAAGTTATCCTTAATCATTGTTTTAAGGAGCCTTCTCCTTAAGAATCCTTTATCTAAGGATAAACTATCTTTGAGCTGGAGTTACGCCGATTCTTTTCTGTTAAGTCGTAGGCGACGAAGTAATTTTTCTGTTTTAAATTCCGTTAAGAGCCGCTGTTGTAATTATCCGTAATTATCTTTGTCCTTTGTTCGTTATCTCGACGCTCGAAGCGAGCAAAAATTGCAGGAAGAAGGTCGAAAAATAAATATTTTTTAAGCAATTAAAACTATGAAAACACTGAAAAAAAAAAGAAAAAAGAATTCTTCTCGTACTCCGAGAAAAATTGCGACTTTTTAGGCAATTTTTTTTTTCCTTTAAATTTCGGGGATCGTCCAATTCGGCACGCCGATTTATCTGTTGATCGCGGCGACAAAATCGCAAACTCGGAACGACGCGCGTCTCGCCGCCATCCGTAACCAACGCACTAATTTATTTATTTCATAATCGGTTAATGCACGGTGGCACGAAATTAATTATTCGCGGTATTCGGTAAGCGCGACCTCGGCTCTCCTCCTTCCATTCCGTTAATTGATTAACGACAATTTGGGCTGTTGACCTTCCGGCTTTCTAAACGTTGTCGCGTCGCGAAGCGGAGCCGCCGCGATTAGACAATTCGCATTATGTTCCGCCAACGCTCGCGCGAAAGCGATGCGTAACTAATTATAAACCAAAATGGCGTCGTTCGCCGGTTTACGTATGCCGATAAAACGTAATTTTATCCCAATAAAAATCAATTTCTCTACATCCACTCGTGCGTCGGTCCGAAGCTACGCGCAGTGGCGTAGCTCACGCGTCTTGAATCATTTCGTCACAGTTACGCGCGTGCTAATTTAAGAGTAACGTAGCATCATTGTAAATCTTGTTACATTTAGCGTAACGCTACACGTGTTGTCAAATCGCACGCGCGTTGTATGTATGTATGCGTTTGTGTGAGGGTGAGTGACGTGTATCGATGGCGAGGGATGCTCGAACGTCACTCAATAGGAAACCCTTCTCAACCCCTACAAGTTGGCTTCTCCGCGTGCATTTTAAGTTATGCGTGTTGCCTACCACTCACCTGTTGAGAGTCAAAAGCGAAACACGAAGAACAGTTCGACACGTGCCCTGTAAACACCCTCTTAAACATAACATACACAGAGTAATTTTAAATTAAGGAGCATAAATTGTTATAAATAACTAATTTTGGTATTTTTACGCGTCATTTTAAGGTGGTCGGGGATGGCTACCGTTGCTGCTACTGATCCTGCACCCGGTCATCTTAACAAAAGGCGAGTTAGAAGACACCTGCGACGTTTTCTCCCCTTCTATCTACTGTAACTGCGAATTTCGTCGTTCCGACGAAGGAAGGAGCCTCAACTGCTACGTCGGAGGACCTCTGACACCTCGAGATGGCATCTGGGAGGAGATAGGCTTTCGTAATGCCACTTACCTCGGTTTGGTATGCAAGTTGGGGTCCGAACTTGATTTCGTGCCCGTCGCGGCTCTCGGGGCCCTTCCCGATTTGCGCGCTCTCAGATTTCGACAAGCCCGTTTGGGATCCCTATCTTCGGGTTCATTTTCCAACAATCGACTGGTCGACATCGATCTGAGTAGCAACGAAATCGAAAGATTGGAGCCTGCAGCTTTCGTGAGCATGGAAAATCTCGAGAGGTTATCTCTGACGGATAACTTAATAACGAAGATCGAAAAGGGTTCCTTCGTCCGATTACCCAAATTAAGGGACCTCTTCCTCGACGGAAACCAGATCGTGACCATCCAAAGCGGATCATTCGAAGGATTATCCGGTCTAGTGGATATGATTCTGTCCAGTAACAATCTGACCCGATTGGAGGAGGGTACCTTTAAGGGCCTAACTCGTCTGGACTTTTTGGACCTATTCCGTAATCAAATTACAGAACTTCCAGAGAACGCCTTCCTTCCTCTGAGTAACTTGAGCCGATTGGATCTGTCGAGAAACAGGATTTCCTCCATCCATCCTTCATCTTTTCGGGGTCTGAACCATCTCACGGTTCTGCTGCTCAACTATAACAAATTACAGACGTTGCCGAATCGATTGTTTATGCCCGTCCCCCAATTAAGACAGATAGGTCTTGATTTCAACTTACTTCACGGGTTATCTCCTTACCTTCTTTCTTACTTGGATCGACGACTAGAAAGAGACTTCATCTTCCGTTTCAAAGGTAAGAAAGGTTCCTAGTATTCGTGTTATAATTACGCGACACTAGCGTGTGACATTCTATCTGTTACTAACCCGTAGACAGATTTACAAACACTTAACACGGATTTAAGGTTATATACATTTTCAAATGATAGGGGGATAAATTACATACACTCGTTGTTACTTTCGTGGACCTTAATAGAAGAATAAATCGAGATTTATTTGTATGGGAGGAGCGTGAAGAACAGGACACGACCCACAACAGAAAGTAGCCAATAGGAGTCCTTCAAAACCTATCGATAGACAATTTAGTTGTTCCCCTCTGAAGATTTTCCACCCACAAAACAGAGTGAACATTTCTTAAGGGAATTTTCTTCTTTAATGTATAAAAATGCAATCCGTTACATTATACATTCCAGCGGAAAAACGTTCACAATATGAGAGGTCAAACAGTCATTTGGTAATCTTTAAAACTATTTAATGAACAAATATTTCGTACAATTGTGCAAAATGAAAGGGCAAATTCCAGAAATTGTGGCGAAGCAGGAAGGTAACTTAAGCTTGCAAAGTTTTATTGATTTTAACCTAATGTTGCAAAATATTTAAACATATTAAGCTCAAGTATGGTTCAACAAATAGGTGAATACGACGACTACTTATTAGTGTTTAAAATCATTAGCCTATCATCAGGATCAAGTTCACATCACTTTCTATTGAATACATAAACCACGCGGACAATTAATTTTGATAGCTTTTAGGCTAAAAAAATTATTTTTGAAGTGTTTTTTTTTTATAACAAAGGACGATTCATAAAGGATTTTACAACGTTGAAAGCGTGTGATTAACGATAAGTAAATGCCTTAAACGTTAACGTGGTATGGGCGGGAAGTAGATATTTTGAGGCGGAGCTAACGTTTTACCATTGCTTCCGGCAGACCAATGAGACATTCCGATCGTTCGAGACGAAGACGTTAGGCGGGGCCCTGGAAATGATCGATATCGACCCACGGGAATCGATATTTTCTACGAAAGCGCGCGTGTGGATTAATACAGATTTAGTAGATTTATTTATTAATTGTATTAGCAATAAAACAGAAGGGAGTCGATAAAAGGTAAAGGAAGCCTCGAAGGTGTCGACAGATAAAAAAAATTTTTGGGAACCCTTGAGGTAGGCGGAACGAATCTCCCGAGGCGTTGCCGTCTCTAATACATGAATCGGGGAGCTATTTCCTCATTGGTCACAGTGCTTTCCGGATTTCCTGTTCTGTTCCCACTCTTCCTGATCAATCGATTAAGTTAGAAACTAAATTTCCCTTTTAATCTATAATTATCGAATTAAAAGTGCATTCCAAAAGTTTCTAAATTTCTTCTGGTGATATTTTCTTTAGTTAAAATGGCATTTTATTTATCGTGAATATTTGAGAGAGACGATTGAACTCGACACTAAAAACAGTGAAAGAAATAATAAATTCGAGTGTTAATATACATTTTAAAGTAGCGCCGGGTATAACCGAGTTTTTAATATAGTTTTAAATGGTTTAAATCGAAGGTTGGGCTCGTCCGTCCATCACTCGAGATCGACAGAGAAATGCCATTTTAAGGGAAGGTCGCTCGTCTCCCCCTTAAATCGCCGCTTCTCCTGAAGTTGCTTTGTTTTTCCTCCTCCTCTCCTTTATTGCAAATAACACGATACCAGCGCTTTCTGTATATAAAATCCAACTTTATTTTCCTTCCAGAAAACCCTCTTAGATGCAACTGCGGGCTTTGGTGGACAGCAACCCACTACTTAAACAATTCGCAGAGTCTGCTGTGGAAGAAGCAACTTAGACACGTCAAATGCAGTTTCTCCGACTCGGTCGCAGGAGGAGACACTCAGAGAGTGATGAAGCTAGCCTCGGATGAAGTGGGATGCGGAAACGACACCGCGAAATATTTGGAGCCGCCGGATTTCGCGGAAGCTGAAACGATCCAGAGAGATCAAAATCGTGAGAGATTCACCAATAGAGAAGTTCGAGGACCAAATAGGATAGAGACGAACGACGAGCAGGACACTCATTCGCGCGCTTCTTCCTCTACCCGCAACGAACAGTTGTTGGCAGCTTCCGCTTCCGTTTTAGTCCTCCTCATTAGGAACCTTTCCTAGTGTTCTATCGATGACGATTTAGTTGTATATTTTGTAATCGAGTTGGTTGAAAACTCGAATTTTTATGTAAATTATTATTCTTCAGTTTAATAAATCTCGTTTTTTTGTTCTTTGTCTTCTCGAGTTTCAACGCTTCACACTAGATTATTGTTGCGTGCCTGCCATTGTTACGCCGCTCGATAATGTCTAAAGATCGCGCTTCTGCTAATGAACGCGGATCTCGCCGAAGAGCCTATTTGGAACAGGATCACGAGCGGGTGATGCCTTCATCAAGATGGAGGCACGACTTAGAGCAGAGGAGTTCCGATCGACACGACAGCAGTCTTAAATTCGACGGTTACAGATCACTCGAATCCGCTGGCTTTGACTTCTTCCGAAGTTCTCGATTGAAACGGGGTAGGAGGGATCGAACCCGTCAAGATTGGTGGAAGAGGAGTTTACCAACTTTCTCCTTTGCTCTACCTCCCGAGACCGATTCGCGGTTTCTCGAAGCCCACAATTATTCGTACTTCAGGCAATTTCCCGACGCACCACCCAGTCAGGAGATGGATTATAATTTCAGCACCAAAAACCTGGTATCCACGTGGAGAGAACTATGGATCCACCTGGCTTCGGCTGAGAAAAAGGCGGGCCTGAAGATCAATCAGTGGCAGATTGAGGAGATGCGAGAGAAAATCGAAGATGTAGATTTCGAGGCAACCGAAAAAATGGATTGCGATCGTTTAGAGGCACATCTGACCCTCTACCGTCGCAAGTGTCCGTCTGCAGAACCCATTATTAATTTGGGAGCGTCTGTCGAAGACATTCGAGCCATCGCCGATTGTATCCTGAACAAAGAAGCCTTGGATCTGATTCTAGTGAAACTGGCCGCGTGCATTGAGAATCTGTCGGCTTTCGCACTGGAGTACAAAAGCCTTCCCACTGTAGGCTACGTACACTTACAACCTTCTTGTTTTGTCACCGTGGGTAAGAGAGCCTGCCTATGGATACAGGATCTTCTCTTAGATCTTCGAGCCCTCGGCAGGTGTAGGAACGATCTCAAATGTTCGGGCATCAAAGGCTTCGACGGCAACCAACGAGAACTGCTCTCTCTTTGCGAAAGAAACCATCCCAAAATCTCTTTCATCGAGAAGGAATTCTGTCGATTGTCCGGATTCGATGGGATTTATCACCTCTCTCGCCAATCAGAAAGCGGGAAACAAGAGGAGCGCATTGTATCGCACCTATCATCATTGGGAGCCAGCATTCACAAGATGGCCACCGATGTAGACATACTTCGCTCCTTAGGAGAAGTGAGAAAAACCATCGTTACGGGGGAAGAGTACCAAAATAAGGTTGAGTCGTGCCTTTCGACCAAAAGTGGAGCGTGCCGCGACACGTCTCAGCACCTGATGAGCCTATTTCTGCACGTTCTATCGCAATCGTCCACGCGCTGGATGGAGCAATCGCGGCACCATCTGGGGGGAATCAGTACCTACACAACAGAAGCTTTGGTCACGTGCGATGTGTTGCTGGACAACCTGTTGTCTCTGATCAGCGAATTGAAGGTGGAGAGCAGAACGATAGAATTTCGAAATCGAGAGGAGCTGCCCCTTTTGGAGACGGAACTGATTCTGGTAGAGCTGATGAAGAGAGGCGAAAACAGGGTGCGGTGTCAAAAACACCTGCAAAACTTAGAAACTACAATAGCCACAGAGTTTAGAAACGAGAAGAAGAGTCCGAACGCTGTCGAAATGATAAAGAACGATCCATTATTCTCCGATCTGACCGAATACTTGGAGTCTTACTTGGATCCAGATACTCGCACGGGTAGAGCTCAGAGTCAAGTAGAAGAATTTGTGAAAGAGGAGGTTCGTCCGGCTCTCGAACCCTTTGTCCATTCCGCCATTTTCCGCCAATATGGAAATATTTGATTAATAATTCCTCAAGTTTTAAAAATGTCTTTATCGTTCCCGAATCCAAATTAAATTCTGCTAATAAATGATTCAACTTCAAGCCTTACTCTTCGTGGTCTGACACACATACTAGGAGCCTTTTTTTACTACAATACCGAATTTTTTATATCCAACAGCAACGGGAGGTTTACTTTGGGCATTCGAACGTCATAACATCCAACATAACATTTATGCATAGTGAGGTGTCAGGTAAGCCTTTGTTACCATTACGTACCGAAACGGCGTAATGGAAAATAGTGAAGACCACATCCCCGGTTCGATTCTAATTGTCAACGCGACTAATTTCATGCAATGTTGACGTCACGCGAAATGGAATCCGTTGTTTACATGACCCATTACAGGAATTCCTAATCCTTAGCGAAATTAGTTATTTAACAATGCCGAGGGATAGGATCCATCGTAGTGGTCCGTTTAAATTTAGGATCCTTATTCTACTCGAAAAATAAATTATTATAAGAATCGTTTCGGATGAAAGGAATTAATAGAAACCACTACTTTTGAAACACTGTAAATACACAAGGGATCCTCCCATATAGGATAGTTTCTTGTAATACCAAAATATTTTGACATTACTCATTTCTTCAGCATAATATACCCTGTATATTAGTAAGCAGGATATTACTGTAGTATACCTAATAGCATACTAGTACAAGAACTGGATACAAAGAAACCTTCAGTGTTTTACGGTTCCTTTAAAAATGCGACACAGAAAAATTACGAATCCCATAAACTAATTTATGGGTGAGGACTTTAAGAAACAATTTTAAATTTAACGGCCTTTACGTTCTACTTAATCGAATTGTGTTTAATAATAGAAACAAAGATTAAACATAAAATAATTGACATTTAGTTTATACCTATTTATTTTATTAATATTTTCTTTCACAATTTAAAATCATTTATTAAAGAAACAATACATGAAAGCAATGAAGTTCGAAATGTTTTCATCTCGTCTATATTTAAATCTGACGAAGGACTTTGGAAATGTTACGAAGTTAATCGGAAACTTGTACAATTATTGTATATTTTAGTAATTCGGTTACTCGCGGCGTAACGTCGCGCCCCACCGGTCGGAGCTAACGATCGCCTACGCGTGGAAATAAGCAATACCCGCTTCGCTAACACAGAAATGTACGCAGGAGTGCCAAAAATATATATTCGCCCGCGCGAACAAATGCAAGGACCGAACCGGGAATGCATATTTTGCATTCGACCGTATGTTGCACCCACCACACAGCACGACTTTGGCATGTTTGGTTAACTAAGAACTAACATACTAACGCCCACTTCGGGAGAACGTTGTTACGAATGTGATAAAACGGCACTATTAAATTGCAAGCGTTGCATTCGATGTTTTACGCACGCACTACGATACTTCTCTTAACGCAAAACAACCCTAGCACATTTCACACCGAGCCATTTAAGCACACGATGCCATTCTCTGCAATTAATCCCCTCAACAATGGAAAAAACACTACCGACTTAAAAGAAATCGAAAAGAAATGCGGCTTTTCGCGAGAAAAATCGAACTGTGTGCAGTGTTTTTTTTTTTGGTCTACAATTTACGCACTAAATTTTTAGCGCGATGACGTCAACAGACTTCCTCCCTAGAGTAGAAATGAGTTTCGAGCACCTTTGACAGCCAACCTCCACCTCAGTGTACGTAATTTGTTACAACAAAGAGAACAACCGTTTAATAACGTTTCCTGGAGGAGTGAAAATTCTGCAAGGAGAATTAAGTTATCAAATTACAATCGCCATTTTCTAAGACACTGCTCAAAAAAACGAGACGAGTGTCAAGATTACAACTCGAAATAATGTCATTGCAAGCACGAAAATACAGAGCTGCCAGGAGTGACGCCAGAGGTAAACCAAAATAGAAAAATCACTGGAAATTCGACACTTCAGAAGTGATCTTTGACAGAGCCGGGAACAGTTTAATCCAAGACCACCCCCTCCTTCTATATGCAAACACTTAAAACTTCTGACGTTAACGAATCTCTCGCTTGCGACGAGAACAAATCTACACACAGTCTACCTTGGTTTCTTTTCTTATACATTTATTTCAATTTGGTCCACTAGGATAACAGAACCCCGTTTACGAAATTTCCTCCTCCACGTCGTCGCGAATCAGCGATAAAACACTAGTAACAGTTCCACCACTCGGAGAGGGTCAATAACACAATTTACACAGCTTCGAGTGAGAAAAAAATCTCTACCGATTTGTGATGACAAAGGTCTAATCTATAGAAATCGGTCTACAATTTCGTGGACGTTGCCGCATATTAATTAACTCGTATAATGCCCGACACCCAAATGCAAAAAATCTATCCCGAACGGTCTCTATAATAATAGCAATTTTATAAAGTCTGGTCGTCCCAATTTTCACTTCCAAACACGAACAGGATCCAGAATTCCCGCTAAATCGGAGGTTACACTTTTCCTGGTGTCTCGACGTCACGGCGCCATTTCCTTTACACAATTTAAAAATTAAAATTTAACAACGTCAACAAAAATATCTGAGTGAAACAATTTTCTTTTTATTACTCTCGCACTCAAGGCAGCCATATGTTACATGTGTACAAACTGTTGATATAATTTTTTTTTTTTATTATTTTTTTTTTTTATCAGAGTGAGCTTCCAACTATCAGGTTTATGCTAATGGATAACTCACTACTTGTGTCGTACTTCCGCCCTTCCGTTCGGAGGCACAAGTAGGAAACAATATAGTTTTGTGGGACACTAGAACGAACCACGGCAGGCCGGTCGGGGGCCTAGGAAACGGGGGGAACGGCAGCTACGACTTCCCACCTCGGCACGTGCGTTCCGCATAGAACGGTCAGATCTAGAACACAAAATGTACTGTACTGTACCTTTTTTTTTTCCTTAAAATACGGCCCCTCTTCCTTGCCAGGGAGACGGACCCACACACACTTTCGTCCATACTAAAAATTTCCTTTTACGTGTAGAATTGTTTATTTTACGAATCGAAACGATAATAATAATAATAATAATTAAAAAAATCCCCCAACTTTAATTAATTTAATTCATAAACGACGAACTACATCGATCGCTTCGGGCAAAATCGAAATCGGAGGTGGTCCTCTCGCGTTATTTTTTTTTCTTTATTTTACTTTATTTATTTATTTATTTTTTCGTTCCGTTCCCGACGGCGGCTCCCTGGAAAGGATGCTCCAAGGCAAATTTATATTAAGTGATATGATATATTTTTAAGACTGAGCAGACGTGGTGCTGGGTAGAGATGCGATGCTGGGAGAAGCGACGGGAGAGGTAGGCATTCCCGCAATAGTGTTGGAATTCAATACTGTGGTTGCTGCAATTAAAAATAATAATAATAATAGATTAATATTTTAATTATTATCATCATTTTCTTGCTTAAATTATTTTATAAATTTAATCTTAACACCGCTGCTGTTATAACTAACAATTTTACTTAACGACGATGACGGTGAAAGTTAAAAAAAAACTTGATGTATTTAATGTAATTTGACAATACAGTCGACCCCCTATAACACTGTTGATTTTTCCTTTTTATATGAATTCCATGTTGTACGAGTCACTTAGATTTTAGAAATACGTGTGCTGGACTGTGAAGGCTCATGTATTTGTAAAATCTAAGTTATTCGTACAACATGGAATTCATATAAAATGGAAAAATCAACAGTGTTATAGGGGGGTCGACTACATATCTATCTGTGATGTAAAAAATGTACTACCGAATGTTCTGGTATGCTTCTTTCTTTGATAAGATTATAATTTGTACAAGCATACAAATGGAATGTATAATGTCATAATTTATTATACAGAGTGTCTAGACTTTTCGGACTATCTCCGTCGTTTTACTTCTTTT
Source organism: Centruroides sculpturatus (assembly GCF_000671375.1). NCBI lineage: Eukaryota > Metazoa > Arthropoda > Arachnida > Scorpiones > Buthidae > Centruroides > Centruroides sculpturatus. The sequence continues at coordinate 1,228,316 of NW_019384405.1, read as the reverse complement.
CTATGTCGAAAATTTAGATAATTCACGCACAAACGTGACACCGAAGAATTATTTTATTTCCTATTTGCTTTTGAGCTAAGAATCATCCAGCATCGTCACTGAAGATGATAACCCAATTTAAATCTACAGAGCTGTAAGGAAAGCGGTTACCACACGGCTATTTCAAATCTCGTAATAGAAAATAAATAATGAAAACGTTAAATTTAAGTATATTTTATATCGAGAAAAATATCAAAAATGAATGTTGCTGCCATTAGTAAAACATTGTTACAGTCTTCTACTCAAAAAAAAAAAAAAAAAAANTTTTCAAATTGTTTTGTTTATATTTATACTTAATGTAACTTCTGAAACCAATGTAAAACTGTAAAATTATGTAAATATGTAAACTACCTCAGTGGTGCCTAGCGGAACTGAGGGTTGTAAAAATAAAGATACTTAGTAAATGAAAAAAAAAAAAAAAAAAAAAATGCAACACTGCACTTGATCGAGTGCCAATAAAATCTCAAGTGTCCTTTCATTTTGGTGCACACGTGGTGCACGAAATTAAATTTAAAATATTTCACTTACACAAATAAGAATGTTCCATAGCTTCTTGTGCCGTAAGCCTTTCTTGATGATCGTATCTCAATAACTTGTCCAAAAAATCGAGCGCTTCCGGACTAACCAAGTGTTGATTCTCACTATGTACAAATCTCTCCCACCTCTTCCGCGAATGCCTGGATGGTAACAGGTCAGATTTGTCATTCTTTCTAGAGAGAAAATGTTTTAGATTTCTGTTGTGACCTTACTCTCCCCGGAGGTTAGTTCTTTGCAAATTTGTATATATCTTTATTTTATATTTTTGGGGCGCGAAAAAAATCACAATCATAAATGGGGTCGTAAATAAAAAAAGTTTAAGAAGCCCTGGTATAAAATATAGTAGACCTCTGCTTTTATGACCTAATTGGGTTCCACAAAACACCATTTGTAAGTCAAACTTGTAATTTCTTCAAATGCTCCACATCGTATACGAGCTCTGCTCTCGGAAATAAACCCTGAACTACATAAAAAACTGCTTGAAAATTTACAAAAAACAAAATACTATATATAACTTTTTCTACTATAATAGAAAATTTATATCAGTCATAAAGCAGGTGGCCTACTATACAGTTCGTTAATTTGCATACGTATTTATAAAGTAAAATAAACGAATAGAAAATAATTACAAGTTGTAACAGGCGGTGGTGAGCTGCTATGTCCAGACATTCTTTGGGTTTCAACAAATCTTGCTTGTTGTTCTTTGGCAATGGGATCTATAAAAATAATAAATTGCATCAATAAAAATTTTTTTGTAATTTCTTTCTTTCCAAGGACATTATATCTAACGAAGTAACAATGTTAAACAGTAATGCAAATTCACTATACAGTAGAGAGGAAGAGCTCGTACTAGTATCTGTTTCTTGCCGTTTTATAAGTGCCAAAATTGTTGGCATACAACACTTGTCTGCCTCCCATCTGGATAGACCACCCCCTCCTTCTATATGCAAACACTTAAAACTTCTGACGTTAACGAATCTATCGCTTGCGACGAGAACAAATCTACACACAGTCTACCTTGGTTTCTTTTCTTATACATTTATTTCAATTTGGTCCACTAGGATAACAGAACCCCGTTTANAACACTTGTCTGCCTCCCATCTGGATAACGTGCCCAATACCTTGTTCCTATAGTTGTAAAATTTTTGCACATCCACAAGGTTTACAAATATCATATAAACAATATATTATTTATTGTTATGAAGCAGAGATACACACTTTTAGACTTGGATATTGCTTTCTTAACACAGATTAGATTTTGCAAATGATGTTCCAGTAGCACCAGTTGTTGATAATAGATCCGTATATACATATAATCATTTATGAAAATGAAAAATTGTTTCATAAAGAATCAATTTCTCCATTCACCGGATGTCAAAAAATGTATCAAATATCTTTTATCCATTGAGCATTTCCTTTCAAAACTATGCATGAAGTCTTCTGTGAATTTCTACCTCTTTCACACTTTGACTAGAATGATTCAGATAAAGTGGCTTTTTATTGTCACACAAAGTAGCAGAAATTTTCATTCTGTCAGTCTCTGACTTACATTCAATTAAAGAACCCGGAAACAATTTCACAACAGAAGAATCATTGGTTTAGCACTGCCCCCGCATCCTTGCTGCAAATTAGCAAGGTCGTACGTTCATTGCCATCTATGTACTAGTTCTGGCACCAAAATGCAGCAACGTCAATTCTGCCGTTTCATATCTTTTACATGTAAACATTTCGTAAATTATTCATTGTATTATACACTTACTTACAAAAACAAAGTTGATGATAAAGTTTATGTATCACTAGGCATGTACTGTACTGTATGTATATATATATAAATAATTCAATTTCTGAAATTATTAATTATTAAATATTACAGAAGATTGATTACAATAGTGATTTTCTTTAAGGTTTCTGGTACATTATAGACTTTATCATCAATGTGAACTTTGTACTTGACACAGATAATCTTGTTATAAATCAGATACACAATTTTAGTAAGAAACTATTTCAAACAATCCATATTTTACTTTTTGATTTCATCTTCTTTTAAATTCAAAATCTTAGCAGCATTGCTCTTGCACGTCTGATATTTGCATGGATTAATTCATTGAAAGATCATAATATACCAAACATAATGAGTATATTTTTAAATTCCTCTACATTGCTGGACTTTCAGAATAGGAAAAAAAAATATTTCGTTTCCTTTCTTTCCTGCTAGAAAGTAATTTTTAACTCTTCCTTGTCCTACAGATACTAAGAAAGCCTGTTTTTTGATTATCTCAGAGTCAGCAAAACCCACAACGAGGGCGACAAAGGACCGGCCGAATGCATTCAAATGAAACCACCTGCAAAAATTTCAGGGATTTGAGCCGGACTCAAACCCGGAGCAAAAAAGCATCAGCTTTTTGCTGTCTTTTGCATCTAGTTATCAAGGGGGAAAAACTTTATAAAAAATTTTGGAAATATTACAAATTAAATAAAATGTAATCATAAAACATCAGATTACTTTCAGGCTATATTATGACTAATTATTAACTGATTAATATCAAAATTTGCCTTAAAAATACGCATTAATAATTAGAAAGTAATTTTAAATGAAATCAAATTAATTTTGAAATTCCAGTAGAAAAAATTTAATCTGGAATAGAATTTGGGAGCACAACTTCTGTGTGATGGATAAGTATGATATAGCCCAAAAAAATCTCATGATTTAGATTCATGTCCAGAAATTTGTCGGCATTATGTAAATAAATTAAATAATGTATAAAAAGTGTCAAATCCATAAAAAAAAAACTTTGACTTACCTAAGATATTTCATTCACGTTACTACAGTTCAGCATTATTTCATAAAGAATAAAAAAAAAAAAAAAAAAAATGCAACACTGCACTTGATCGAGTGCCAATAAAATCTCAAGTGTCCTTTCATTTTGGTGCACACGTGGTGCACGAAATTAAATTTAAAATATTTCACTTACACAAATAAGAATGTTCCATAGCTTCTTGTGCCGTAAGCCTTTCTTGATGATCGTATCTCAATAACTTGTCCAAAAAATCGAGCGCTTCCGGACTAACCAAGTGTTGATTCTCACTATGTACAAATCTCTCCCACCTCTTCCGCGAATGCCTGGATGGTAACAGGTCAGATTTGTCATTCTTTCTAGAGAGAAAATGTTTTAGATTTCTGTTGTGACCTTACTCTCCCCGGAGGTTAGTTCAGGTCCATAGTAAATATTTTAATAAAAAAAAAAATATATTACACTAAATTAACTTTTATCATAATTACTAATTATGTAGCTATGAAATGTCACAAAATGTAAATAATATTCTTTAATGTCTAACATGGAGTTATCGACAGCCATTAAATAGTTCTTAAATTTGTACTATTGATAAATTAATTCGACACTGCAGTGAAAGCTAATTAATAAGTTTGCGGCAAATGCTATAAATTGCTTCCGATAACTTTAAAATACAACTTACTTTCTTAAAAATTGCATTCAGCACGGGAATATTTTTGCTACATTATTATGTTAACTTAAGCAGTTCATTTTTTTTCTTGTGACTTTGATTAATTATTTCACAAAAATATATACTTTCAAGTCAAAAATGCATGTTAGCAAAGCGTGTCACATAATATTTTCTGACATGTTTAGATATTTTAACCAAATCCAAATTTTGTAGAAATACTGAGATATTTATAAGCCAGCAACTAACTGTATTTTATTTTAATTTGAAAGATTGGATTAATTTTAAGCAGTAATCATCTTAATGTTCCTAGTTGATGAGTTAGTTTTGAAACATGCAATTTCTTTTCACTGTGCGTCCTTATAAAATAACAATAATGCTTTAATAATTTCTCTATTTTTATTTTAATTCTATTTTTAAAATCCTTAGAAAAACCTTGGCAATAAACTGAATGTATGTTGTTTTTAATATTGATCCTATCGCATAAAAGTGATCGGCGTTAATATTAGCATTACAATAAAAATGTTTTCAATTAATTATTATAATAGTATCGAAAAGCCATTTCTATACAACATTTGTAAAAATAAAGTCTATTATTTTTTTATTTGGTTAATGCAAAAATAGCAATTTTGGTACTAGTTACAGCTTGAATTACAATTAGTAGTATCAAAATGTCTTTTTTCAAATTAGCCAAGAAAAAGTAATGACCTTTCAGGACGTTTTTTGTGAGCATTTCAGATCTATTTACTCTACAAACTGGCATTAATCATAACTCCTTAGCAATGAGTGCAATTTACGTGAAACTGTGGCATGACTCATTTGCAAGCTAAACGTATTAATTCATCATAAATATTTTTTCTTCTTTAGCATATCTTACTAACAATGCTAATGTATTTTTAAAAATTCATCTTGAATTTTTTTCTGTTTCTAATTGATAAATTAAGTTTTTAACCCACACTTCTCTTATAATTTAATACCAAGAAATGGCAAAAGTGTATTTACTTATGTGGCTTTAACCTAAATTGGAAGTTATGAATATCTTATAAATTATAAGGACTAAGTTTTATATTCATTTCTAGTAAATAATAAAACTATAAATGTAATTATTACCACTTCAATAGTATCACTTTTCTATGAACTAAATTGTTATAAAAATAATAATAATTAAATGGAAATACTCAAAAAAAAAATTTTTTTTTGCTTACAAGAAGTAATTCTAAAAATAATAATTTATTTATTATAAATTTATATGGAAATAAAATTAGAAACAATAAGAATAAACAAACAACACGTAACAGAAATTAATACAATCTTTGCTTTATTTTAGATAAAAATTAAAACCAATGCATTTAAATGCAAATAAAATTTTAAGTAATAATGAGAAGCATATACAACATACTTAGATCTAAATGTATATAAATACAAAAATTAATGAAACTAAATGCAATTTATAATACAATAATATTACTGCTAGAATGCACTTGTTATTTAGATACTGTGAAATGTAATATTAAAAAATTTGTGTTAACTACTGTCATGTATATTTAAACTACAATACTATTCCTTATATATAAAAATTCTGGAAGATTTCTTAAATTTTTAATATTACAATTTGTTATTGATCTGAATAATTGCTATTAATTTAAATATTTTAAAGCTTAAAATTTGATTTTTACATTCACGTAACTACTACAATTTGTTTTAGTATAACGCACAAGCTGCTTTTATGGTGAACTCTCATGTTACAATATTACCATATATGACAGCATATAAGTTTTTTTAAATCATAAAAATATCTCTCTCCAAAACTAAAGATTAATTTATATGACAGGTGTAAAATGTGAAACTTTACCATGGATCAGTAAACAAGAGAAAGATCATTCCTAACGATCACTGCACACCGTTTATTGCATCATCAGCAAGTCACTACAAATATATCCACTAAAACTCATATTTGTGAAATTATGTAAAAAGGAATAATTCAATAATAAAAATTCATTAAAAACATACACTAAACCACAGTTTCCATCATCTAACATGCCTATCAACTGTATACATCAATATAAATGAAGCATAAACAAAGACATATTACAGTGTTCTGCTATCATATACCATGTGTAACGGTACTACGCTATGTGAACTATTAATATTTTAGTGTGTACTGTACATGTTGCTTTTGCCTCAGATACTTACCAGTACACACCTAACATATAATAAAGTTCTAAATAATATAACGACTGGTAATTTTTAGCATTCGCCTGGTATCCTACACATAACATGTCAAAATTATTGACTCATATCAAAAGAATCATTATGTTATTTAGTTTTTGCACAGCAGGATATTACAATTCTAGGAATAGTTGTTTACAAGAAATCACAAAGGAAAGAAGACTGTTTAGTTTGTCTCTGTTTCGACATGGCAAAGGCTGGGAGAAATAGCACTCCGAATAAGTCAGAATTAATCAAATATTTATTTAATTTAGGTTCCGACGAGCCCAAATTTTCAGACAGCAATGATGAGTATATACAAAATGAAAATGTAAGTGATGATAGTGGTGATATCGATCACGAAATACCAACTAATAGTGGATATAGAGACTGATCATGCAGCCGTACTCGAGGAAATAATACTGAAAAACATCTGCAATTTAGTAGTGACAATGGTTGGATCTGTATGAACTTCAGAAGCTCTCAAGTAAACAGTTTCACAGGACCAGCAGGAATTCAACATAATTTATGGAGTTATGTCCTACACCATTCGACTGTTTTAGTGTATTTTTGATGATGAACTTGTGGACAAGATTGTTGAAGAAACGAACAGGTATGGTGATAATTTGATGAATTGTGATGATTTATGGGAAAATAGTCATATAAAAAACTGGAAACTGACAACAAATCCAGAAATTAAAGAATTTATAGAACTTATTATGGTCACAAGTATCATTAGAAAACAGCGCCTAAGTATGTACTTTACAATTGAAGATGTTTTTTCTACACCATTTTTTTTGAGTGTGATGTTGAGCAATCGCTTTCTGCTTTTATTGTCATATTTGCATTTTACAGACAATAATCAAGTCTCAGGTGGTGATGATAAACTGCATAAATTACACAGTGTTAGCGATCATTTATGCCACAGGTTCAAATATGCTTACATCCCGGATGAAAACGTCTGTGTAGACGAAAGTCTTATGTTATGGAAAGGCAGACTGAGATTTAGACAGTATATACTGAGCAAGCGTGCTCCTTTTGGTGTAAGAAGCTTTGAAATTTGCACATGATGAACAGGATATGTTTGGGACTTTATAGTTTACACGAGAGCTATGGCGGAATATGAAAATTTTGAAGGTGGGCAAGGTACGAAAGTTGTGCTTACTTTATTAGAATCATTGCTTGGTAAGAATCATAAGGGTTTTTAGACAGCTTTTTCACCTCACTGTCATTAGCAAAAACGCTTCTGTATAAACAAACATATGTATGTGGAACCATAAACAAAAATCAGGTTGAAATGCCACACAATTTTCTTGACCGTGAATTGAAGGAAGGGAAATTTATAACCTGTCAGAAAGATGAATTGTCTGTGTTTTGTTGGAAAGATGAAAGGAATGTGACAATTCTAATTACGACGAGGAACAATGAATTCTCTGATTCCGGTCAGGAGATGTAATAACAAAGCTGAATTATATTTTAGATTATAATCGTAATATGGGTGGAATTGATTGTGTGATGGAGTGATACACAATTATCCGTGCATGAGAAAAACGGTGAAATGGTATAAAAAAGTGTTTTATCATATGTTGGATATTGCACTATATAATGCTTGTGTTTTGTATCACCAACATACAAAAAGAAACTCATACCATTTCTTGATTTTCATATGTCTGTTATTAGAAAAGTGATGGAAAAGTTTCATACAAGCAGACATGTAGCCGTCATGGTTGACTGTCACATGAAAATCCGTTACGTTTATCTGAATGGCATTTTACTAGTTTTATACCAGCAACAGAAAAAGAAAAAAAAAATCCAACCAGAATCTGCAAAGTCTGTTCGGCAAACAAAAAACAATTAGAATCATGTTATCAGTGTACAATGTTCTGTTCCATTATGCATTGTTCCTTGCTTTGAGATTTATCACACTAAAACTAACTTCTGAAATAAAATTTTTTGTTTTTACATTTCCTAATATGTCCATTTTGTGTGTGTAAAATATAAAGTAATTTGGAATGATACAATAGACATAATTATTATTTTTCTGAAACATGTGATCGCATTAAGCTTAACATCGAAAAAATTCAACATGGAACAATATGTGACAGAGAAAATATTCATTGGATAGGTTAATCATGCAAATCTGTAAATGCACTGCAAGAATAACAATTTATGTGGTGAGTGGACCGACCCAATCTTGAAAAACACGACCAATAGAAAAAGCATATTTTTAAAAATAAATCAAAATTACTTTATGAGCTACATATGTATTAACCAAAACTGCCTTTTGCTCTAGAGCACTAGATTACCAATATTCAGGAGTCGATTTATATGTTAGGTATAGATCTAAACTTAAATTTTAAACTGAAAAACTTGAGATCAACTTATATGCTAGCAAATAGAAGTATCAATTCTCAAACATCTTTGGTTTGTGGCATGCTGTAAAACATGCAAGATTTTTTCTGGCTCATATCATGCACAAAATTAAAATCGTCAATAGATTTTAAATAATGAATAGCTGAACCTAAGGGCCTAGCCTAGCTATTCGTTGGTCATCGAGGTAGTAAATTTTTACGTAGACAAAGTTCTCGCTTTTAAAATATACTTTTATAATAGTTTCAGCACTTGACTGTCTCTTGTGCCACAGCACACCATTTGAAAAATCACTGATATACAGAAATCTATTGCAGAGAAATTATGTATCATAAAAATAATGTAATGCATTTTGGCCATTTTTCTGAGATCTTGAATGTCAAAACTTCACTAAGGAACTAAGCACTTTCCCTCTCTAACAATTTTTTTTTTTCGTAAAATGGAAATATTAATTGCTTATAGAATAATCAATAAACCATGATTATAAAGCAAAAAATGTTAAGAGCTATTTTTTACTTGTGAATATTTATTGTACAGTGAACCTTAATGCAAATAATCCACTGTGAGTCAATATGATCAAGTACTGTACTGTACATGTAAATCAATCATGATAAAAGAGTCAACTGTGTTCACAACCCTCTTCCAATAACTGTGTAGCTCATTTATAATTTAATGTTTTATTCTGAAATAACTTACCTTCCTAAAATGTCATTAAATCTTGGATCTAATTCTACTTGGTATTTATCTAGATATTCATATAATTCTTCTGTTCCCAATACTTTAGCAATTCGAACCAGCTGAAATAATAAATTTTAGTCATTTATATACTAAAAAAATACAGATTATAAATGATAAATAAGGATTTTAATTTACAAAACTGCCACTTACTTGATCATAATTATCATGACCATGGAAAAAAGGTTCTTTGCGAAAAATCATACTAGCTAACATACAACCCAAGCTCCACATATCTAATGAATAATCGTACATCTGCAATAAAATAATGGAGTAATCAATTATAAAATTACAAGTTTAGAAAACTAATAAAAATAGTAATGTATGATAAATTCTGGATAATACCAGTTTAATATTTAAAATTCTGTAGTAGTAGCATTATTATAGGCCAACATAATCCGGCAATTGTTTGGCACTGAACCAGAATTCTTTAAATAATCCTTTTTACAAGTTAACACATTTACAAACATCACACATGAGCTGTATTGTTGCAGCAACATCATAAAATGTTCACCAACATGCTGTTGGTGAACATTTTAAATGGTACCACCTGCTGCAATAGTTGCAACCAACATTTTTTAGTTCATCAATTTCTGTGTCATAATCTAAACTCTCAGCACAACTTGCACACTTTTGCTTCTCAGGGATCACAACTACATTTGTATTTAGTGATGCAAAAACTTTTCTACATTTATCCCCTCTGTCACTATATTTTCTGGAAGATCATTCAGCTTTTTTCTTTTTTTAATCGTCTTTCCATTTTCCTATTCTTCTGTTTTGCTTGCTTTTGCTCTTTTTGTTCACGTTTCTTTTTTGTAGTAGTTGGTCATGGCCAATACAAATGAAGAAGAAATCCAGGAGACACGTTTCCATGTGATGATATATATGGAACTGCTGGAAAGAGAGTTTAATTGGAATGATTTGTTTCTGAATTTTCAGAACTTGATGTGGCTTTGATAAACATTTTTTAGCCTCTAATAGTAGAAAGAGTACCAGAGAGCACTTTCTCCATATATTGATGTATTTGGCATTTTTGGACAGGTTTTTGCTAGTGGTATTTTTATGCTTTGACACTTATGAATTATACAACTGTTAATTTTGTTATTTTCAGTTTTTATGGATAATTTTGATTGACTTGACATTTACAAATTAAATACTTTGGAATAGCAGGCATCGGAAAGCTGACGCGTATCAGTGATTGATCACTGGTTATTCTGCATAACCAGTGTAGCTGCATGATCATTATGGTGGTCAACAACTGGGTTTTCCTTCATCGAGAGACTCACAAATGTGGCAACTGTAAAAGGGAAACCTGACGTGTGCATTTTCAATCATGGTGTATGCCACAATAAAAAAGTCACAAACTCCAGTAATTGGCCACCTTACTTTTTACATATTAAATCAGAATTGTTGCAAATTATTTGATATGACAGGTGCTTTGATGGTTTACTACCCAGAAAAACAATTAAGCGAATTCAATAATAAGTATTCTGTAAAAAATATGCACCTGAAACACAGAATCTTTGTTATCTTTTAAAGACCTGTTAATACCATACTTGGTTAACTACCAGAAGGGTGTTGAACAATAATTTTTCCCATCATGTAAATGAGGCAACCTGTTTTTCTTACATGTAATTGGTTTGCAATTTGAAAAAATTGTAGACCTATAAATTCCCATTGCCGCCTGTCTCTCCTTAATCTCAAGAACAAAGTTAGATAGGTGAAATCAGAGACCAGATATGGAAACCTTAGGGGCAGGAAGCCCCAATTAACTGTACATGAACTTCTAATGCAAACTGGAAGTCATATTATTCAATTCAAAAATTTTTTCCTGCAAGGAGTTAGATGACAGCACGACTCTATTGCTAACAGGAGCAAGACTATTAATTCAAGGTGGAGAGCATACATTTTAAATTAAATAAATATGATTAAAAATTGCGGCCCAGCATTTTGACAATGTCACAATAAATAATTGCTCATTAAGAATAGGTTTCTCTTATGATGCTTCCCGTGAAGATAGTTTGTCTAAACCTGTTCAGATGGACTAATTATGCACAGATTTCGGCTTACATGGTTGACTACTGGAAGTGGTTGGCAATAAAAGCCCCTACCCTATATCATAATGGAAAATTTACACAGTCATAAAGCAAGGATCTACAGCATAACTCGCTGCAGAATTTCAAAGCATTTAGCTGTTTTTGTCTGAAAACATTTAGTTTTTTTTTTTTTTTTAAATTTCTGTTATGATATAAACTATTTTTAAAATAAATATTTTAAAACAAAATTTGCAAATTTTAATTTCAGTTATGCATTTCTATAATACTCATATCTGAATATCAAATTGTGACATTTGATATTTAAAATTTTTCAATTTTCATAGTTATTCAATATACATAATATAATGTTTGAATCTGTTTGCTATCAAAACTTTTATAATTAAACTTATTACAAGTGGACATTAACTAGTTGTTTACTCTACTCTATTTGTACATTTCAAGAATAATTTCTATTAATTTTTGTCTCAACTCCTTCCCATATAAGAAGCTGTATAATTTTCTTTCACCGTTTCCTTTTTGAATGCTTGTATAATACTTAAGATGACTTCTAAACTTTTCTAAAGTGATTTGTCTAACCGACTTCTACTTATAAACTTATTGCGTAATGTAACAGGGCTCATGTTTGCATAGCTTTGGTTGCAGCCGGATTATAAACTGGCCCTGATACTTTCGGATAAGCTTAATATAGACAAAGAACTGAATATAAAAGATTGTCATGTCGTCTATTTGGAAAGTATCCAGCCATGTAATATGAAAAATACACATATTTACTGAGGATACATGATACAAGGAACATCGGAATCCCCAGAATATCTTATAGTTTCTGCACTGTCAATCAGCCCTCTCTCCTTGGCTGCTAGATTAGGTCAATGTCACAACAAACCATTCTCATATTATTAAGAATGGCTGGAATTTTTCCAGACAGATAGCTTGGTTTGAAAGAAGAATGTCTCTTAATATTTTAAATATAACAACACTCTTACTTCAAATTTTTATGATTAATCAAAATGTTTTCAAGCCATTTTTGCTCATATCACCAGTTTAAATATTTGAATGGAATCAACACAAGATATTTAATGCTTAAGACATTTTGAAGTATAATTCTAAACTGAATTGTTAAATTTTAAATTTGTATGATGATAATACAGCTTATTCATACATTTAGCATGTAATGATAAAATTAGAACCTATACCAAGCATAATTCACTTTCAATATTAAATTTTGTCTAAACACTACTACTACACATACACTGATACATAACTAAAACTTAAACAGTTCCCTAAATGAAGAGTCTTCAAAAGGACACTAAATTTTATCTTCATTGATGCATAATATACTAATACCATGTTCACAATTAACTACATATCATAAAATTGACTGAAAGCATTAAGAAGCTATCTATTATCAAACAAAAGTATCACTCTTAGATACTTTATTATAAGACTTACAAAAATTTTTTTACATAAATTAAAAGAAAGAGAAAATTATTTTGAAGATTTATGAGATGCCACTGAGCCCTTTGGAGAATAACTGCACTGGTGATCAAGATTTGTAGTTGCGTCACTTCACAGAGTACTAAAACCAATCAGAAAAACAAAATTAACCAAGATAATGTAGAAAATATTCAACTTATAGCTTCAAATTTGTTTAACTCTGTAGCTAATGTATATAATATAAATTTATACACACATTCAACTATTCAATTTGTATATTTTTTAAAGACACTTACACTATTTTATTGGTTTATTTTTACCTTCTATTATTTTTTTTGGTTATTTACACATTATGCTAGGAATGCAGCTGTTATGATCCACCATATTTTACCAGAAATTCATTATAGATGTCAATTTAATATTTGTTCTAGATCAATCCACATTTACTGATGGTGAATGACAACACAACTTTCCTTGTCATTTGTCTGACAATGCTAAATTATTCATCACAAATACTCCATTATGTAATTCATATTTTTACAATTAGTTTTCATTTTCTTCTTGTAAGTCATATGAATTAATGCCATATATATACTAATGTATAATTATAAAAACCTAATAGTGTAATGGAAAGTTTTTGGCTAAAAATAATCTATAATAAATTAATCATTTTTAAAATTTAAACTACAGTTATGTATGGTGCAATATATTAGAAATATTAACCATTAATAAATCAATCAAAACAGTCAACTCTGAATAGATTTTTATTAAAATACAAAAACTGGGAAAAAATGTTGGAAATGATCATTGTGACTTATTAGTATCTAATGTACAAAAGAATAGATTGATAGGTTATTTGGTTTATTAACACAATGCAGTAGCATGTTAAGGCTATATGGCTGACCAAAATTTTATCCATTACAAGCAGGTCTGGCCCAGAATGAAATTGCCAACATCAATGAGGATCCACACTTCTACTAGTTTAACATTCCTATAATTCATTCCTCTAAGAGTGGCAAATGATTATTATTAATATGGAAATAATGCAATTTATAGATGATTTAACAAATTAAAGAAATTTAGATTTAATGTAATTTCCTAAATACACACAATCACACACACCTGTTTGTTTGTGCGCATGCACGGAAACACTGAAACTATGCATTTAAAAATTAATCTCTTATAAAGTGACCATGCCAAATAAAGTAATCATTACTGTTTACATTTTTATGTAATTATAACTTCTGTAATGATCTAATATTAGGACAAAAAATAAAAATAATAATAATAATACTTCAGGAAAAGAAATAACTGTATCCTCTCAAATCATCTCAATTACTGTTTCTTTATTAATACAAAACATTAATTGAAATCCAATTACCGATTCTAGAATATTTCAACGTTTACAGAGTTATACCACGGATAAATATATTACGGACAAATCGGAGATCAAAATATTTAAGAATATGAATGACTAAATAATAATTAAAATAAAATTGTAATAATTCTCATTGATCACACTCAAAAATTTATAAGGTTATATTTAAACTTAAAAACTAAATAAACAGAAAAATCAAAACCACTAAAATACAATAATGCTTACTATTTGCAGTGTTTAAAGCCCAAATTAGTGTCCAATCCTTTAGGATCTTTAATACTGATGACACCATTACCAAAATTCTGTTTGTAAATCTGCAAATTGTTAAAGAACCTAAGTCCTGCTGTTCCCAAATTTAAGTATCTACACTTCATTAAAAGAAAAAAAAAAACTACTTACATACTAAAATAAGTTCAAATCAATATTTACTTAAGCATCGCATTATGCAACACAATCAGCATTGTAATATTTCTCAAAGTTATCACTGATCAATGAACTGAATCCACCACTGATTGAAAGTATTTTAAGCATTCAAACTGTTTACGTTTAAATTTTGATATATATTTTGTATAATCCCATCAATTTTAATAAAAAAAAATCAAAACTAATAACCACTTAAAGTCAAATAATGATTTTTATATTTTCATGTACATTATATTGTAAAATAAAGTTGTTTTTACTAAATTTACAAGTTAAAAAACTCATAAAAGTAATACAGGCCATCTAGACTTAATTTGTATCATAGCATCAAACTTCCAAAACAAATCTGATGTGTGAAAATATTCAGATAAAATCGCATTTATTCTTTTTATACAATACTTGATTTTGAAAACTAAAATATAAACTTCCAAAAATCAAAACTTAAGCATGAATTTTGCTGACACACGTGCAACAAATAACTAGTGACTGACAGTATACATTGTATATAAGTCTCTCTCAGTCGCATACATTCACAAGTAGTAACACACAAATTTTACATGACCACTCTACGAAGTGTCAGACTATAGAGACACTACTGTACTTGAGAAATAGGAACCAGATAAACAATTATTTTATTTTATCACTAGTTATATAAATACTGTATTGCCTTAATTGTAAGACAATTTTTTTACCCAATTTTACTTGTCCTAAATATATATACATTCTTTAACATCAACAGTGTCTTAAATTCACAATACAAAACGACAATTAGTCATCATTGCAAGTAGGCCATGTATATCAACGGTAAATATTTTTGGTTATACTACTCAATGATCACACCAATTCAAATGAGCTTTGTTGGTAGTAAATATTTAGTTTAGATTTAAAACAGCTTCAAGCAACATTATGATGCAACTTTAAAAGAAAAGTTGTCGTTTATACAAAAGTGCGTGGAAATAGAAATGTTTCATGGCATTTGTATGGTTTTCCTAACTTCTTGTTACTTAATAAAACTTGTAATAAAAGCAATTAAAATTTTTTTCCTCCCATAAAAAATCTTAAAATTGAAAAAATGTAGTAAATTTCAAAGATAAAAATCGAATATTCTCTTTTTTTTTGTTGTTGTTTCTATAGATATATAATTTGAAAATTAATAATTTTAAAATGAAAAGTGTTCATTTGAAGTGCATTATAAAATAGTAAAAAGCAAAAATCACTCTATCTTATAAGCAGAATCATCAACAAAAGTTGAGCTTAAAAATGACCTGAAAACATTTTGCCCATAAAAATATTGGAAAAATATATTTAATCTACATATTCTCTAAACAAATGAATATTACAAAATAAGTGAGAGAGATACCAAGTAAGAAATCAGCTAACAATTTTTTGAATTCTGACTAAAACATCAATGATGATACATATTGTTGGCATTCTTTTATTATTATTTAAACACAAACATTTATATATGTACTAAATAGAATAAAAAAATAATACAAATGCTTCATTAATTCATAATAATCTGAAATTAAATCTAAAAACAATTTTCAAAATTAAAATATTTAAAAAAAAAGACCAAAACGTTATTAAAAGTATAACTGTTAAAAAATCTTTGATGCTAAAACATAAGGAAGGAAACTTATGTGTATTAATTTGATTTTATATTAATTCATAAAATCAAAATATATATTTTTAGATGTAAAACTTATATAATCAAAATTGATTTTGTAATTCTTCAATCAAAAATTAACCCAAAATTTGTTGTTACAAAATTTTATTTGTAAAATTGCCTATTATTATTTATTTTTTTTAGATCTAAACAAATTTTATCTGTAATTTGTTTTTTTTAAATTTATAACATATAATATACAGGGTGTCCAAAAAGTCCTGCACTATAGGAGAAACATATGGATGACAATGCTTTATATATTTATCCTCATTTTTATTTGCAGATGAATCATTTTGACACTATGGATTATGCTGAGATTATTTTACTCTGCCTACAAGAGAGCTTATCATAGAATAGGCGGTTGATAAATTCAATAAATGTTATCCCAACAGACAGGTGTAGTAAAGCCCAAATGCATGATTGCTAAGCAAATTCAAGACAATGGAATTGGCTACTGAGTTCTTTCAATCTGAATGTCCAGGCACCTCATTAGTGGTCTGTGAAACCATCTTGGCAAAGCCTTGTCAATGCCAGTCCAAAGTACTTAAAGTGCATAAATTTGGAACTGAATATACATATCTCTTTGGTATGTTCAGTTTGAAACTTAACCAGTTAATCAGTCTGAAATAGAAATTTCATTCATATAAGCTACATTTTCTCTAGTGTTTAACTGATGATGATCCTTACCATGAGATGAAAATATGTAAATGGTTCTTTGAGCATTTATATCCTTAATAATGTACTATTCTCCACTGAAGCAAAGTTTTATGTGAATAGAGAAGTTAACAACAGAATTCCAATTCAGGTCACATGAGAACCCACACTGATACTCATGAAACATTGAACAAGGACAGCAGAGAAAACCATGATACAATGCAATTTAAAATGGCACACATTGAACTATTATATATACAGTATAATAAACATCTTAAAGCCCAATGAGTATATAATGAAATAACCAACAATCACCTGAAATATCAGGGTAGAATTTGGCTAACTAAATTAGATTAATATAAAGTAATTTGTCACTAGAGGGAGGTGTTAGGTACCATCTCTTAACTAAATTAATAATTATAATTTTAATAAATTATTAAATAATTTAGAACCTTTTGGAATAAAAGACCTGACCTGGGGTGGAGCTAGAATCTGCAACCTCTGCTTGCCATGCAGTGCAGTTGCCACCTGTTGTGCCATCCACAGACCTTGAGCAAGTCTTTGCTTCCAGAGGTATATTAATTTAGATATAACCTTACTTGGTTAAACATAGCACTGGCTGGGGACAACTCCTACACCCACGGCCTAAGAACATCTCTTCAATGGCACTCAGCCAGCTAACGTATTACCCAGTGAGATATATATATATATCTTATTGATATATATCAGACTTGCTCAAGGTCTGTGGATGGCACAACAGGTGGCAACTGCACTGCATGGCAAGCAGAGGTTGCAGATTCTAGCTCCACCCCAGGTCAGGTCTTTTATTCCAAAAGGTTCTAAATTATTTAATAATTTATTAAAATTATAATTATTAATTTAGTTAAGAGATGGTACCTAACACCTCCCTCTAGTGACAAATTACTTTATATTAATCTAATTTAGTTAGCCAAATTCTACCCTGATATTTCAGGTGATCATTAGTTATTTCATTATTGNCTCAATTACTGTTTCTTTATTAATACAAAACATTAATTGAAATCCAATTACCGATTCTAGAATATTTCAACGTTTACAGAGTTATACCACGGATAAATATATTACGGACAAATCGGAGATCAAAATATTTAAGAATATGAATGACTAAATAATAATTAAAATAAAATTGTAATAATTCTCATTGATCACACTCAAAAATTTATAAGGTTATATTTAAACTTAAAAACTAAATAAACAGAAAAATCAAAACCACTAAAATACAATAATGCTTACTATTTGCAGTGTTTAAAGCCCAAATTAGTGTCCAATCCTTTAGGATCTTTAATACTGATGACACCATTACCAAAATTCTGTTTGTAAATCTGCAAATTGTTAAAGAACCTAAGTCCTGCTGTTCCCAAATTTAAGTATCTACACTTCATTAAAAGAAAAAAAAAAACTACTTACATACTAAAATAAGTTCAAATCAATATTTACTTAAGCATCGCATTATGCAACACAATCAGCATTGTAATATTTCTCAAAGTTATCACTGATCAATGAACTGAATCCACCACTGATTGAAAGTATTTTAAGCATTCAAACTGTTTACGTTTAAATTTTGATATATATTTTGTATAATCCCATCAATTTTAATAAAAAAAAATCAAAACTAATAACCACTTAAAGTCAAATAATGATTTTTATATTTTCATGTACATTATATTGTAAAATAAAGTTGTTTTTACTAAATTTACAAGTTAAAAAACTCATAAAAGTAATACAGGCCATCTAGACTTAATTTGTATCATAGCATCAAACTTCCAAAACAAATCTGATGTGTGAAAATATTCAGATAAAATCGCATTTATTCTTTTTATACAATACTTGATTTTGAAAACTAAAATATAAACTTCCAAAAATCAAAACTTAAGCATGAATTTTGCTGACACACGTGCAACAAATAACTAGTGACTGACAGTATACATTGTATATCAGTCTCTCTCAGTCGCATACATTCACAAGTAGTAACACACAAATTTTACATGACCACTCTACGAAGTGTCAGACTATAGAGACACTACTGTACTTGAGAAATAGGAACCAGATAAACAATTATTTTATTTTATCACTAGTTATATAAATACTGTATTGCCTTAATTGTAAGACAATTTTTTTACCCAATTTTACTTGTCCTAAATATATATACATTCTTTAACATCAACAGTGTCTTAAATTCACAATACAAAACGACAATTAGTCATCATTGCAAGTAGGCCATGTATATCAACGGTAAATATTTTTGGTTATACTACTCAATGATCACACCAATTCAAATGAGCTTTGTTGGTAGTAAATATTTAGTTTAGATTTAAAACAGCTTCAAGCAACATTATGATGCAACTTTAAAAGAAAAGTTGTCGTTTATACAAAAGTGCGTGGAAATAGAAATGTTTCATGGCATTTGTATGGTTTTCCTAACTTCTTGTTACTTAATAAAACTTGTAATAAAAGCAATTAAAATTTTTTTCCTCCCATAAAAAATCTTAAAATTGAAAAAATGTAGTAAATTTCAAAGATAAAAATCGAATATTCTCTTTTTTTTTGTTGTTGTTTCTATAGATATATAATTTGAAAATTAATAATTTTAAAATGAAAAGTGTTCATTTGAAGCGCATTATAAAATAGTAAAAAGCAAAAATCACTCTATCTTATAAGCAGAATCATCAACAAAAGTTGAGCTTAAAAATGACCTGAAAACATTTTGCCCATAAAAATATTGGAAAAATATATTTAATCTACATATTCTCTAAACAAATGAATATTACAAAATAAGTGAGAGAGATACCAAGTAAGAAATCAGCTAACAATTTTTTGAATTCTGACTAAAACATCAATGATGATACATATTGTTGGCATTCTTTTATTATTATTTAAACACAAACATTTATATATGTACTAAATAGAATAAAAAAATAATACAAATGCTTCATTAATTCATAATAATCTGAAATTAAATCTAAAAACAATTTTCAAAATTAAAATATTTAAAAAAAAGACCAAAACGTTATTAAAAGTATAACTGTTAAAAAATCTTTGATGCTAAAACATAAGGAAGGAAACTTATGTGTATTAATTTGATTTTATATTAATTCATAAAATCAAAATATATATTTTTAGATGTAAAACTTATATAATCAAAATTGATTTTGTAATTCTTCAATCAAAAATTAACCCAAAATTTGTTGTTACAAAATTTTATTTGTAAAATTGCCTATTATTATTTATTTTTTTTAGATCTAAACAAATTTTATCTGTAATTTGTTTTTTTTAAATTTATAACATATAATATACAGGGTGTCCAAAAAGTCCTGCACTATAGGAGAAACATATGGATGACAATGCTTTATATATTTATCCTCATTTTTATTTGCAGATGAATCATTTTGACACTATGGATTATGCTGAGATTATTTTACTCTGCCTACAAGAGAGCTTATCATAGAATAGGCGGTTGATAAATTCAATAAATGTTATCCCAACAGACAGGTGTAGTAAAGCCCAAATGCATGATTGCTAAGCAAATTCAAGACAATGGAATTGGCTACTGAGTTCTTTCAATCTGAATGTCCAGGCACCTCATTAGTGGTCTGTGAAACCATCTTGGCAAAGCCTTGTCAATGCCAGTCCAAAGTACTTAAAGTGCATAAATTTGGAACTGAATATACATATCTCTTTGGTATGTTCAGTTTGAAACTTAACCAGTTAATCAGTCTGAAATAGAAATTTCATTCATATAAGCTACATTTTCTCTAGTGTTTAACTGATGATGATCCTTACCATGAGATGAAAATATGTAAATGGTTCTTTGAGCATTTATATCCTTAATAATGTACTATTCTCCACTGAAGCAAAGTTTTATGTGAATAGAGAAGTTAACAACAGAATTCCAATTCAGGTCACATGAGAACCCACACTGATACTCATGAAACATTGAACAAGGACAGCAGAGAAAACCATGATACAATGCAATTTAAAATGGCACACATTGAACTATTATATATACAGTATAATAAACATCTTAAAGCCCAATGAGTATATAATGAAATAACCAACAATCACCTGAAATATCAGGGTAGAATTTGGCTAACTAAATTAGATTAATATAAAGTAATTTGTCACTAGAGGGAGGTGTTAGGTACCATCTCTTAACTAAATTAATAATTATAATTTTAATAAATTATTAAATAATTTAGAACCTTTTGGAATAAAAGACCTGACCTGGGGTGGAGCTAGAATCTGCAACCTCTGCTTGCCATGCAGTGCAGTTGCCACCTGTTGTGCCATCCACAGACCTTGAGCAAGTCTTTGCTTCCAGAGGTATATTAATTTAGATATAACCTTACTTGGTTAAACATAGCACTGGCTGGGGACAACTCCTACACCCACGGCCTAAGAACATCTCTTCAATGGCACTCAGCCAGCTAACGTATTACCCAGTGAGATATATATATATATATATATATATCTATACCCAGTGTTACCCAGTGAGATATATATATATATATATCTATACCCAGTGTTACCCAGTGAGATATATATATATATCTTATTGATATATATCAGACTTGCTCAAGGTCTGTGGATGGCACAACAGGTGGCAACTGCACTGCATGGCAAGCAGAGGTTGCAGATTCTAGCTCCACCCCAGGTCAGGTCTTTTATTCCAAAAGGTTCTAAATTATTTAATAATTTATTAAAATTATAATTATTAATTTAGTTAAGAGATGGTACCTAACACCTCCCTCTAGTGACAAATTACTTTATATTAATCTAATTTAGTTAGCCAAATTCTACCCTGATATTTCAGGTGATCATTAGTTATTTCATTATTGGACTATTCTTTTCTGATTCAGTGAGGTTAAAATTTTAGAGGTGAAACATACTTGACAATAATGAAACATCAGCTTATACCTAAGTTGGACCTAATGGAGAAGTGACAAAGATAGTTCATGCAGAATGATGCTCCACTACATTGGTGCAATAACTTTCCCAATAGGTGGATCAGCTGCAAATAACCCAAACAGTGGGATCCTACAATTTCCAACTTAATTCTACTTGACTTTGTTATCTTAAGTCACAGATATACTTAGTGGAGATTCATGACCTCACCCATCTATGAAAAAACAGACTGAAGAAGAGTGCCATCTCATTGACACTAATACTACTATAGAGTTATAACTAATATGGAAGTTCCATATACTGAACAAATTTTGTAAACTCACTTGTAATACAGGACTTTTCAGACACAATGTATTATATATTTATATTATTATTCAATCAAGACTTTATATTTTTTGAACAACAGATAATTAAAACTAACTAGTGATTCTAATTTCAATCTTATAATTTAATAAACTTACCTGATAATCAGCTAAAAGTTCTGGACCCTTAAAATACCGAGATGCAACTCTAACATTATATTCTTGTCCAGGATGATAAAATTCTGCTAAACCCCAATCAATAAGTCTCAACTGAAATAATTTAGTCACAATGAATTATTTTGGCTTAATTTCATTAAAGTAACAAGTTTATAAACATATGTGATTAGCATAAACTTATCATTGTGTAGTAAACACTTTTATATTACAATATCAATAATCAATGACAACTTTTATAACAATTTTCTAAACAAAAGATCTGAATCCAAATTAAAAATTCTACTTTAAACAACAAATTATTATCCGATATAAAAGAGGTATTGTAATTCCACTTTCCCACTACAGAAATTAACACTTTACTGTGTCAATGATAAATAAATCTAAGACAACACTTTTCCAAATACAGATAAATGGATTAGGGATTATGTGAATTCTGTTCATGTTCATTTGTACAGATAAGAAGTTTTCAGTTTTATTCACTGTTTCCTTATTTATATAAATATCTGCTTATCCTTCAGTTATTCAGATAATTATCAAAGTATTACACTTAATTTGAATTAATTTAATTACTGAATATAATGTCCAGTTAATTTTTAATTTTAACTTCAGAACAATTTTAAAACTGACTTCTTGGTTGATGTTTCTTGCAGTAAAGTAAATGATAAGTTATCATCTCCATCTAACTTAAATTTGATATTATTTATATTTACTTAGTTTATCATAAAGCAAATTAAACTTATCACATTAACACAGTAAATTCAATAGTATAAAATTATTGTTGTTTAGTTCATTTATCACTAAAATTTTAACTTATTTATTATTTATATCTTATTCTTATCACTAAAATGCAATTAGCTAAATATGAAGAAACTAAATTGTCTCCAAACTTTATTATGAAGCATATTGCCAATAAAAGATAAGTTAATTAACAAAACAGATGATCAAATAAGGTATTTACTTGACAATTCTATAATAATGTTCTTATTCCTTTGTGTAGTAATATTCTACTGATTAATTTAATCTGCATCAAGATCACATCAATAATCCAACAAATTAATATGAACTCCTAGCATTCGACTTTGCAAAACAGATATATTCTTAACCTGCAATCACATGCAGTTCCCCTCCCAGAATCGCAGGTGGTGATTTCACACTGATTTTTCACACATAAGTATGCAACACAATTTAATGATACTAAAAAATCCTGTAATGTGTTGTCCTTGCAGGTGCCAAATTTCAATATTATACATTATTTAGTTTACGAGATATTGTTTGCAGATTTTGTTTACAGAACAATGACATTGACAGAGCTCCCTTAAAACTATAACAGCATAAACCAACGAAAAACAAATTCAGGAAATAAATGATGAGACGGCCAAGGTGTTTCTCAGAAGTACAGTACGAAAAATTATTTTTTCTGTATTTTTTTAAATCATAAAATAAAGTCATGAAAACATTTACATTATTGAAAGTCAGAATACTTCAGATTATCTTAAAGAAACAAACACTGAAGGTCACAGCTACTTCCAGACACACATCATTACCTCATTCATACCTGACAAATATCCATGTCATTTCTACCTCTTGCAGCAGTCATGGCATCAATACAAAAAAATTGCACACAATCACGCGTGTAAAGCTGCAATTTTCTGCAGTGATTTTTTGAGGGCCTGTGATAGTGATAAAATTTTTCAACTGAATTTTTAGTTAGTTGGATAGAATGAAGCATGAGAATATCATGGAAGCACAGCTAGTAACTCAATTTGATGAAAATGCCTGTGAAAAAACTATATGCCTAGAAAAATCACTACTACTGTTTGTGATTGCAAGTTAAAGATTATTACATAATCTATCTACTTTTTATAAAATTCAAACTAGTATCTACTGCATCACAAATTAATGAAATCAAATTAAATAGTGACAAAATGAAATACTTACCTTTCTATTTTCATGATCAATCATTACATTATGAGGTTTTACATCTCTATGCATTATTCCCATACTATGACTATAATCTAATGCCTAAATAACATTAAAACATTTTTATTAAACATTAAGTTAATTTGAAAATGTAAATAATTAGTTTATGTTAATTTTATTATTTAAAAATATTAACCAAAAATAAATACCTTTAATAATTCGTAGAGATAGAACCTAATATCATAATCTGTCAAAGTTTGATATAATTGCTGGGAAAAAATTATAAATATAACAATTATTTTAAGTATATGAAAATTTTATTTAAAGTATTAAAATAATATTTTGTAATTCTTTATGTTCAACAATTTCATACATATTATAGGTATGTAAATATAACAATATCCATTTATCACTGTCTAATTAAATATTTCACAGAAAAAAAAATGAAGAATAAACATGCAATTTTATAAAATTAAAAAAATTATAAACTGCACTATATTTGTAATGAATGATGAGAAACATAAAAGTTAAGTTACATCCATCCTGAAAATTACTTATAATGTTTATATAATAAAAGTCATAAAACATTATTAATTCTAAAAAATTGATTTATATATGCTTTGGCTTGAAAAACTTGTAGCAAGATTAAAAAAATTGTTCTATAAATCATGGTTCTTTGTGGTCAAAATGGAATGCCAAAATTCTGAATTATATATGTATTTAACAGGAATGGCTAGTGAAAAGACTGCATCCTAATTAACATCTATCTAACTCTGTTCTTGAGATTAATAAAAGACAGATAGACAGACAACAGTGAGAATTTATAGGTCTACAATTTTTTCAAATTGCAGCCCAATTATAAATTAAATCAAATCAATTGAAACGTAATATTTCAAAAAGTATGAATAAAGTACTTGTCAGTCTTGCTTGATTTGGTTATTTCCATTCAGGCAGTCAAAATTTAGTCTCTATTTATAACAATTCTTAAAAGTAAAGTTTTAGTTTTTGTTGGTGGAGACAGAACATTTTGCTTTTAATATGTAAAATATATAGAATATAGAGTATATATAGATAAAAGTGTACAAAGCACAAAGTAAAATTAGTGTGTTCTTGTTTCAAGCCAATCAATGGTAGGAATAATCTGGAAAAATTGAAATGGCATGTTAAACAATCATAAAAGGCAGATTTGTACAGTTTTTACATGCAGGGATATGTAAAATTGCGTCCAGGGAATTGAAAAAAACTGGAAAAAATTCCATCATCTAATAAGTTGGCATATTCAATAACCTGGCATCGTCGGGATCGACATGGTGCCAGGTTAACAGAATGTCAGTGTATACATATAAAATGAAATAAATGAAAAGCAAAGTTCAAATGTTCCGTATTAAATTTAATAATTATAAATAATTAATTTTTAGTTTAGACATTTCTAAAATTTAATTTGGAATCAGTCATTAAATTTAATATGAGATGGCAGCATAACTGCCAACCTCTAGTCAAATTATTTAATTTCTGATATTTAATTATAGCTTTTACGTACCCCAAGAATTTGGCATATAGTTTGGCATGTTTATTATATAATGGGCTATGGTTGTTGATGTTTATATGTAATATGTGTAAACAAGTTTGAAAAATGTGCGATCACAACAACACTAAGGTGCTAGTGGAACCACCAAAACATTCCCTCTCCTTGTCACTCATTATGCAAGTCATTTTTTACAATTTGTTTGCTTGTTACGCGAGGTTCCACTGTACTACTTTCTTTGTTTGCTCTGACTTGTAGCAGTCCGATTAGGTTTATTTATTGCATAGACATTGATATTGTTTATCTCATGATTCTAACTTTTCTAATGTTATATAGACTTTATTAAATCTATAATCTTAATAGTCACATAATCTTGTAAAAATAACACTACTACTGGTATTTGACTCACAAGCCACACTTTAGCCATTACTGATTTATATTTTATGTGAGTTACTACTTTAAGATTCAAACAACCATATTTGTCTGACAAAATCCCTAAAATTATTTTTTAAATACAGTCGACCCCCCTATAATTACGGTCCCTATAATTACGATTCCTATAAAACTACGAAAAAATATACATATTTTGGAAATGTTGAGTCGGATTAGTGTAGAATCTATTAATTTTATGGAAGAAAACCTTTCAATCAGCCGTAGTCCGTAAACTTGACACGTGTCGGGCTGTGATTGGAACGACTTGTAAGAAATCGGATTCCTAATAAATTGGAACGTATCTATATCTTATAGGGGGGGGTCGACTGTATTTTTAAGTGCAGTTTGTTATGAAATAATTAAAGATCACTTACATACCTTGAAGTCTGTATTATTCACATGTTCAAATATTAATGCTGGTGTCCGAGACTGAAAATAAATTATTAAAAATAGAAATTTATTAAATTTCACATTTATGTTAAAATGAAGCCTTTAAAAAATATACTTCTTTTCAAATTATATAATCTTAGATTATTATTTTAAAAATAAATTTTTACTTTAAGAGAGTAATCATAGAAAACTAATTCTGCAATATGTAGTATGTTAACAGTACATCTGTTACACAAATGAGACTAATAATTATGTGCGTTATGACACGGACTTTATCAATACTTTAGCAATTTCATAGACTTGAGGAAATATGTTTCAAAAAAAATACAATCCTGCACATTTACAGTACAAAATTAAAACTGTATTATTATTTACAAAGTCAAATTCAAAATAGATAAATAAGATTTTGTATATTTTATAATGCTATCGTTAAATATTTACATAGAATACAGGAAGACCTGTCCAAAATAGAACCTGAATAAAACAAGAAATTTTAAAGAACAGAACAATTTTTTATGTTAAAACCCATCCAACATGAAAACAGATGAGCTTTTTTGTTATGAAGAATATAATTTGATCTGGATAAAGTGGAAAATTACAATTCCATTCAGACAAATAAGTAAATTGTCTCCAGGTGTAAAACAGTCATTCCTTCAAACCTTTTCAGAGATGAAAATGAAAATCGTGACAAGGGGATGGACATAAGAATTTGGCGAGATTAAACAAGAGTAGAATCAAATATTTTTAAGAATTGAGAACTTTCAACAGAGTCCTTAGTAACTAACTAGTATGAAGTATTCAAAAACAAAAGTTGATTAGCATTATTGGTAATTATCTGATTGAAGTAAACAATTAATATTGATACATTAAAATTCCTTATGCCAGACCATAGAATAATTCTGTTTATGTGTTAATGTAACCAAACACTAAGACTCTTCTCTGATGGCAGAGAAAGATGCAAGTTTTTGATAGTTGAATTGACTTATTCACTCATAAGAATTGCATCAGAGGAGTATCCAAACACTTATCATGTTTTTATGGGAACAATGAAAACTTTTTGTGATCAAATAGTTCTCAATTCTTGCATTTGAATAATTCCATCTTTAGTCTGAATCACTTTGAATTAAACCTAGTAATGAAACTTTTTAAATTATGTTAAAGTAATTTATTTAAAAAAAAAATAAATGTAACTATGTGAAATATATCTGGCCTATTCAAAGTTTGAAAAAAGTATTAAAACATAGGAAATAATTTGGTACTCAGCAATTCTGATTTATACAGGTTTTACCATTTTATATTGTTGTAAAACTACAGCTAACATACTACATAATATTTTGAAAATTCAAATTTTGTTCATTTACCAATATCTCCATTAAGCAAAATGCGAAATTAAAAATAAAAAGGTCTGCACTTATTCTTTTAATTCATTTTTTAAATCTAACATTCAATACATTCAAGAAAGAATTTCATTATGTTTTATCGCCTTTGTTTATAAAGAATTTTGATTTCACAATATAATTTCTTATGCTATTCACTAGATAAGAAATTTCTCGAAAATGTAAAAAAAGAAATTTGTGGTATTAATGTAACGTTTACAAGAATTATATTTTTTAATAGAATTTAAACAAACTATAAATGAAGAAACTTTACTTAATGTCCATAAGTTTAGATAATTCAAACTAATTAAAAGATAAGTTTAGTCAATTTTAATTGTGTTTAAGTATTTAAATTATTCATATGACCAGTTATTAAAAGGTGGATGGAAATAATGGCATATTCAAAATTTTTAAAAAATGTCTCAACAATGAAAAATTTATTTACAACAGCTTTGTTCCTTCATACAAGCTTAAAGGAAAAATAATTTTTATTTCTCATAAAATATTCGTTTGAGGAACTTACTTAACATTAATAATATACTAGCTGTTTTTACTAACCACTGGATCTTTAACTACAGCTTGTAGGGAAATAATATTCGGACCACCTCGAAGATTTTCCAATATTTTTATCTCTCTTTTAATCTTCTTTTTCTTTACTGGCTGAAAGAAAATAAGACAGAAAAAATATTTATTACATATATAACTTCAACAATAAATAAGTATTTTAATTAATCACTAATTTACAGATAATTGATAAATTATATCATTCTGACATGTCAATTCTCAATAATAAATACAGGTAACCCCTGTATAACACGGCACTTCTATAGCACGGATTCGCTCTGACACGGTTCAAGAATTGGTACCATCCCCCGTATAACACGGTACTTTTATAGCACGGATTCACTCTGACACGGTTCGAGAATTGGGTAAAACCCTCGTACAACAGAAAATGTAATAAATTTTTACATACTTAACTAATAATAGTTCACAAAAATTATTATTTTCGTGAACCAGTAGTATTTAAGTATGTAAATTTTCTCTTCTCGCTTTCTGTTGATACACGTGGTCCTTCTCGAAACTTGTTTCAGTGTTGCCAGATCGCGACGCTTCTGCTTCTGATGTTGCCGAATGTTTTTTCCTTATTCCATACTTGCTTCATTCTTCATAAGTGCTTAGCACCATATAAGGAAATTTATAAAGACCTTTTAACTAGAAGCAAGCAATCTAAAATTACATACATTTTGCAAAAGGTAAAGCATGGATCTGAAGATAATGCAGAAAAATGCTCAGAGGATAAGGATAACTTGCCAAAAAGAAAACGCTCTCGGTTAATTAATAGTGTTTTTAGTGATGACGAAGAAAACATTGTTTAATTTATATTAATATGTATCAATTTAAAAAATTTTAATGAAGATATTTATCTTAATTATGAAAATATACTAGCATGTTTTTTAATTTTTGGAACCTAACCCTCCTTTTCGTATTAGTTCTTTGTTTCGTATAACACGGATTCGCATAACACGGCAAGTTTTTGTAACGTAACTACCGTGTTATACGGGAGTTACCTGTATTTATCTTCAAATTTAAAAACCTTAAGATATATATAAATATATAAATCTGAGAATAAAGGCTTGTGAAAGCATCACAGTGGAACCTCACTTAATGAGCATAATTTGTTTCAGAATCTTACTCGTAATGTAAAACAATTTTTCCCATATAAATTAATGTAATATATGATAATGCATTCCATGACAAAAAAAAAATTTTAATTATTTATTTTATGTATAATGTTTATTCAGAGAAAATTATACAATATGCATTGTTAAGGAGCATGAATCATCATCATCTTTTCTTCTAGAGTGGAATGAACCAACCTGTAATGTGAATTTGATTTGCAGGGGGGGGGAAATATATATATATATCTCAAACAGCCAAACAATATGCCAAATTTTTGGGCTACATAAAGGCTATAATTAAATATTAAAAACTAATTAATTTGACTACAGGTAGGCAGTTATGCTACCATCTCATATTAAATTTAATAATTATAAATAATCAATTTTAATTTAGATGTTTCTAAAATTTAATTTGGAATCAGTCATTAAATTTAATACAAGATGGCAGCATAACTGCTTACCTCTAGTCAAATTAATCAATTTCTAATATTTAATTATAGCCTTTACATAGCCCAAGAATTTGGCATATCATTTGGCTTGTTTATTATATAACGGGCTATGGCTGTTAATGTTTATATGTAATATATCCGAACAGAAGTTTGGAAAAATGTGTGATCACAAGTGACACTAAGATGCTAGCGGAACGAGTGCTGAAAACAGACTGATGTAGCATGCGCACAATCCAGGACTTCTTCCTCGCCTCGTCACTTGTTATGTGAAATGTCACTTGTTAAGCAAGTCATTTTTTACAATATGTTTTGCTTGTTATGCGAATTACTCATTATGAGAGGTGCTCGTTAAGCAAGGTTCCACTGTATATACTAACAGAAAATTATGCAAGAATTACAACATAAATACTGAATAAACAATTATTCTTTTAAATAGAGAAAAAATGTTTAATGCTCTTGGGTATTCAGTAATAAAATATAAACAACAACAAACACCAAATACTAATAATAAAATTAAGTAACACAATTGTAATGGGGTTACGGAAAAAATGATGATGTACTGCTGGCATGGGAAGGCTCTAATGAAGAGTTACTAAAGTTTATACAATCACATTAGCCATCTTCCAGACTATTTCATTTACTAAAGAGGATGAGAAAGATAAAAATATTTCTTTCTTGGATCTACTTGTACACAGATCCCCTAATGGACTTTCTTTTTCTATCTTTAACAAGTTTGGTGAATCACCATACATCAATCCCTTCCACTGCTTCCAACCCCTCCCGGTATAAAAATTTGGCTATTACAGTGCTTTTATGCAGGACTTTCTTATACCCTTCCACCCAACTACTTGTGGATGAGGAGCTTTTTGTTAAATTGACAGTTTGCAGTGCTGGATATTCTCTCACTAAGTTTAACCATCTAATTAACCAGAGTCAAAAGCGCATTACTTCCACAATCCACTTTGTATCGTACGAAAAAATTGATCTTTAGGTTTACTTAAAAACGTCCAACAAAAATAAAAATGGAAGAAAGCATAAACTTGATAAAGAAAAGCAAAAGTTTCAAGACAAATGGTCTATTTTATATTTTGTAATAAAGCAAAACAATCAAATTATGTGTCTTATATGCCGACAGAACATATCAGTTTTAAAGAAATATAATTCCCTTAAAACTGATGTACTTATATCATCTTAACTGATTTTTATAAAAGACTATCTTTGCAGGATTTTCCAAATTATGCAAACATGTGCAACAAATGTTTTTGTGTTTGGAAGCACTAGTGTGTGTAAAAAAACTTTTTCAATTATATGTATCAATGAATCCAAATTAAGATCAAAATTAACTGATGATCACTTATAATCTGTGTTACAAATACATTCAATCAACTTAAAACCAAGATTCAACAAAACTGTTACAAGAAGAAAACTGCACAAGTCGCACACTTCAGTTTCAGGAATTTAATTTTTTTCATTTGAAATGTTTTAAGTTTATTTTTGTTTTATTACTTTTGGAATTTGTTAAGAAATAACTTGTAAGAAAAATGAGTTATTGTCATAAATAAAAAAGTATTATTCCATGAAATTAGTATATGTAATTTTTCTTTCCTCGTGTCTTATTTCCTTTTTTAGACCACTAAATTCTTTGGAGTTTACAATTTGTCCCGCTTGGTCAAAATATTGAGACAAAGTTCACTCTAATTTCAGCACTGGAGTAAAATCCTGACTTCCCTAAACCTGTTACCGGTGCGCAACGCGTATAAGATATATACAGCGGATGAAACATTTTCGAACTGTCTCGCAAAAGAAAAAAAAAAATATTGAGAACCCCTGCACTAGAGTATAATTTATTACATTATATAAATTAGAAGTTTTTTCCTAAGAAGTCATAATTTCAAATCTAAGATAAAGCATATATTCAAAATATGAAAAAATTGGTGAAAATTAAATATTTTTTAAAGCATAAATAAATTAAAAGAATTTTTTTGTTTATGTTTTGTTTGGGTACATAACAGAACAAATGATTTGGTTGAATTTGACTTAAATAATAATTATAAAAGTTATTTATTTATTGCTTTCATTATACACAAAAAATATAAAAGTTTAATTCTTACCTTTAATATTTTTACTACACATTTCTCATTGTTGGTAATATTGACTGCTTCAAAGACCTCACTGTATTTTCCACGCCCCAATTTTCTCACAAGCTGATAATCATCTTGATTGCTATCAGAATTATATTACCATTAAGTTTTATTCTCATAATCTCTATTAAATAATTTGCTATTATTGTTATCACTTATCAAGTACCAAAAGAATATTTAACAAAAAAAAATTTAACCTGTATTAATTTTGTGTCATGTTACAATTTCTTTTAGATTGCTTCTTTATTTTTCTTTTATAGATTTACTATTAGAATCTATATATACATATAAAGTCAAACTTCATATTTTATATAACAAAATTTGAAATTCATTAGAACCTAATGCCTACCTACAGTACAAAATTATTTAGAATTTAATTAAAAATAATAGTGATTAAGTAGCCTGGTTTAATCCGGCAATCGTTTGGCATATTACTAAAAATATTGGGATTTGGGATGTTTAATCGATACAATACAAGATGAAAATAAAGATTGTTTGTTCCTCTGAATAAGTTTTTTTCCTCGGTTGCAAAAACCAAAACACCAGTGCAATACGTCCTTTTAATAAGCTTAGTCCTCGTAGAAAAACATTCAACGAAAATAATATATTTGATGTTTTAAAAGCCAAATTAAAATATTCAAAAAGATTAAGTCTTATAGACCAGTTTGTCCTTCACAAATATCAAAATATAGATGTACAAGAATTAACATTCTTTTATACTTAAATTCAATTTATGGATATGAAAAGAATAAACGTTTTTACTTTATATCAGTAACAACTGATAACAACATATAAAATAAAAAATAACAAGCATTATGTCAATATTCTTATACTATTTATATAAACAAGTTTTTATAGATTTTTGAATTTTACTATAATTTATTATATTATATAGTGGGCACATTACAACACTGATTCATATCAGAGATCCCATCTTATTGTAAAAATATAACAATGTAAAACCAAATAAATATACTTTTTAAAATTTGCCCACTCAAACTTGAAAGTAGAAATGTTGACTCATATATAGTTATTCCCTCTCTAAAAAGGGAAATGCACATTTTATATAGAATATTAAAATAAATAGAAAAACAGGATAAAAACTTAAAAACAAAAACAATAAAAATACTGATTTCTATCATCATCATTTTTTTTTTTTTTTTATAAATATCAAAATGTTTAAAAAAGGCAAGTACAGATTATTCAAAAATGCTTGCATTTGCATCACTAATTGACATATCTATCATACTCGCTTATATCTGCAGCAATCATGATACCACTAGAAGTCCATAAAATAAAGTTTACAGTACAATGAACCTTATTTTATTATGGAGATTCCATTGCACAGTGATTTAATTTTATATTAAACTATAGTCTGTCTATAGAAAGAATCAATTTGGGTATTAGCCATTGATCACTTAGTTGTGGCAAGTTACTTCCAGTTTCTTCCTCATCTGTTAAGCACATCACCGTCATATAAACAGTGTTACGAGAGCTTCAAGTTCTGGTATTGAATACTAGGAAGTTTATTATAGTAGTTGTTAGATTCATGATTCTTTACAGTTAATATATGCCATAAAAAAAATTAATACAATTAACAGAAAAGTCATTCTGCCATCTAGTGAGAGAAAATAAAGTAAAATTCACACGTTGTCTGACATATTAAGTGAAAAGTGCTGATTGGTGATATCACGTGTGACGTTGATCTCATGTCAATTCTTTCCATAGATAGACAATAATCATGAACTATACACAATACTACATAAAACATATAATAAATAGCTCTATATTTTTTTTAAATCAAATACCGTATACATAAAATTTTCAGTTTTCACAAAGAAACTTCATTAACTTATGGTAAACAAATTTAATTATTAAGAATTTAATAATTCAGAATTGCTTAATAAATTCTATTAATTTTCTATTTCTTCAACAGATACAATGTTAACTGAAACAATATAATTTAATTATATAATTATTTTATTACAAAATAAATAAATATATTATTTAAAAATCTATAATAAAAACAAACTGTTAAGAAACTTATTTACATTATAAATCAGATGATTCATATTACAAAAATATTAATAAGTCCAATAAATTTTAAAATAAATGCATTGACTTACCCCCATTCGACAACATGTGATTCGTAATCCCAATATTCTCGTGGCCTATGTGAATTAACATCTGCATATACTCTTGCTCGACTAGGTAATGGCATATTACCAAATATATATGCTGATATATGGAATTGATTTAGATATAATATTGAACTTCAAAACTTGACAGGTTGTATCTGAAATATTAATATTACTATTATTATTGTTTTCAGTCAACAAATTGTATATTTTAGTTAGAACTTAATTTGTACTTAACTTTTAAGAAATAAAATTATACTTGTATTGAAAACTATTTTAATTGAGATGCATTATTACAATATAAATTTGCAAGATAAATTTATCATTTTAATGAGAGATGCAATAATATTTGCATTTTAAAGTATTCAAAATTTTAATGAAGTCTAAATTTCCAAATTTTTTTGCACTATTTCAGTTAAAAATAAACTGATTAAACACTCACTGACAAAGTTAAAAACCAAGAACAAGACGCTGGAATCAAATAAACTATGCAAATGTAATGACAATGATAATAAACAATTACACAGCAGTAGAACAAAGGGATAATTTCCTATGGAACAATGGTATAATTTAAAGAAAGCTTTAGTATTGTGAAAGACATTTTCTTGCTGGATACTTGCAGTGATAGAGTCAACCCAGAAGGCATATAGCCATTGTATGTTATCCTGCAGATTTGCCAATAAATGTGGCAACTGCCACTCCCTATCCCTCACACTCAGATGGACAAAGCTACTGCCTCATCAAGTCCAACAAATGCTCAATGGCAATAAATCTGGAGACTGGATAGGCTAAGACAGTGTGGCAATGTAACAGACATTATTGAGAAATCCTAGCTGTGTGATCAAGCATTATCTTGTTAGAAAATGGTTGTTTTCAGACCTGCCTTGAAAAGCAATACACAAAGGTGCAGATGCATAACATTTTTGTCGACGAATATAGTAATTAGATATTAATTTTAAAATTAATCATTTAAAAAATGTCAGAAGAAAAGTTCAATTCAAAGTGGAAAAACTGCTAATCAAAAAAGTTACATCATCAGTTATAATTTATTTTTCAGTTCTTTGCTCTGATCGCCACTTCTAAATAATATATACTATTTAGGGCACTTCATATATGTATTTCACTGTATTTACAAAGAAAGCAGTGACTTCCAATTTTAGTTTTTTTATTCTGCCCTGTGAGCATTAAGAGTGTCTCTTTAATTCTAAGCTCTGAAACTTTCTTCTTTCTAGATACCTGGACATGAAATTGTCTTTACCCTTCTGGCTACTGGAGGAATTGGTATAGCAAAACCAAACAACTTTTCCTTCAGACAATTTTGTCTTGTCTTGGGTTAATACTTATAGTTTACATCAATTATTATTAAAAATGGTCATTTTTTTTATTAATATAAGCCAATTTTAAAGCTTTTTGTAAAGTAACTCAATGAACACCACCCTGTTTTAAGGTTAACAGAACTGTAAACAAAGCATATTCTCCAGCTGTCAAATGGCCAAAAAAAAGTGCATGTCCTCATAAGCAAGAGTTTAAGCATCAATCTTTGTGTTACTTTAGTGGATAAAAATTAGATTATTTATAATATGAAAATTATATTANATAAAACAAATATAATTAAAATTATAATTTCTTAAATATTTAGAATTATTCATTATTCCAAAAAATGACGATAAGTTTTAATGAACATATTATTAACCTTTTTTTAAATCTTGAGTCTGGCTTGGAAGTGAATCAAATCTATTAAATTTCACATTTATGTTAAAATGAAGCCTTTAAAAAATATACTTCTTTTCAAATTATATAATCTTAGATTATTATTTTAAAAATAAATTTTTACTTTAAGAGAGTAATCATAGAAAACTAATTCTGCAATATGTAGTATGTTAACAGTACATCTGTTACACAAATGAGACTAATAATTATGTGCGTTATGACACGGACTTTATCAATACTTTAGCAATTTCATAGACTTGAGGAAATATGTTTCAAAAAAAATACAATCCTGCACATTTACAGTACAAAATTAAAACTGTATTATTATTTACAAAGTCAAATTCAAAATAGATAAATAAGATTTTGTATATTTTATAATGCTATCGTTAAATATTTACATAGAATACAGGAAGACCTGTCCAAAATAGAACCTGAATAAAACAAGAAATTTTAAAGAACAGAACAATTTTTTATGTTAAAACCCATCCAACATGAAAACAGATGAGCTTTTTTGTTATGAAGAATATAATTTGATCTGGATAAAGTGGAAAATTACAATTCCATTCAGACAAATAAGTAAATTGTCTCCAGGTGTAAAACAGTCATTCCTTCAAACCTTTTCAGAGATGAAAATGAAAATCGTGACAAGGGGATGGACATAAGAATTTGGCGAGATTAAACAAGAGTAGAATCAAATATTTTTAAGAATTGAGAACTTTCAACAGAGTCCTTAGTAACTAACTAGTATGAAGTATTCAAAAACAAAAGTTGATTAGCATTATTGGTAATTATCTGATTGAAGTAAACAATTAATATTGATACATTAAAATTCCTTATGCCAGACCATAGAATAATTCTGTTTATGTGTTAATGTAACCAAACACTAAGACTCTTCTCTGATGGCAGAGAAAGATGCAAGTTTTTGATAGTTGAATTGACTTATTCACTCATAAGAATTGCATCAGAGGAGTATCCAAACACTTATCATGTTTTTATGGGAACAATGAAAACTTTTTGTGATCAAATAGTTCTCAATTCTTGCATTTGAATAATTCCATCTTTAGTCTGAATCACTTTGAATTAAACCTAGTAATGAAACTTTTTAAATTATGTTAAAGTAATTTATTTAAAAAAAAAATGAATATTTCAGGAATTTTCACTTAAATAAGAAAACATTTGTCAGATTTCAATCACATAATTTGTAATTAAAATGCACAATGCAGTTTTTCACACAAATTTTTGAAAATAGAAAATGAGTTACATGTCTAATGAACTTTCCCACAGACTAGTGGGAAAGTTCATTAGAAACGAGTTAACATGTTCAAACGATTGGTCAGAATATAGTAAAAAGTTTTGGGGCCAAGTTCCAAAAGCATGAGATGACAAATACACTAAATATAGTTTTCCTAAGTATTCTGTGCTGAAATGAGGATGCATCATATATGCTTATGCAACTTGTATTACAAGAAATGATCTTATAAAATCCTTCTGAAATGGGATATGATCTTCCATTAAAAAGTGTTCCCCACATATGCATTATCTATTCACTATAACTTTTGATTATGGATTGTAAATATGGGCATTTTTTTTAATAGAAAAAAAAATGCGACTTCTTACAATTGTGCATTTTTGTGTAACACACTAATACTTGTTCTAAATTATTTGTAAATGCATACACAATATATTATAGTTACAATACAGTTTTGAATTAATTCATTTTTTTTTACAACTAACATTACTTATAAAAAAATATGCAATTATACACAGAAATCTTGAAGAATACTAGCCATGAATTACCATGCAATCAAAGATGCATTTATATGAAATACAATTAACTTATGTACAGTACATACATTCATAAAAATTATTGTAAACTCACTCTCAATCGTTGCTATTCTAATCTAATATACAAAGATGTAAATAGAAAAAAAAAAAAAAATGTATCTTGAATGGTACCGGTATCATAGTTGTGTGTGGATAATCCACAAATTATTTATATTTAAAAGAGTTATTTGAAAATAGGTGCCAATTTTAAGTTGGAAATACAAACTCAAACACCTTTCTTTTGTTTAAAGTCACTAAAAGCATGAAAAAAAATCCTTGTATGTCATAGATATTCTTCAACCATTGCAACTTTTCCTGAAATCTCCAGATACATTATACATATAAACTGTGTGTGTATATTTCAACTATAAATAACAAAATGATACCAGTAACATCCAGCAAATAATATACTTTACTACATAATGATAAAAACAAACATTTTCAAAGATTTTTAAATCATCATCATCATCAGGTTAAAATAGCAGTCAAACACATATGAAGATTCAAATGTCACTTTAAACAAAATGAAATAATTATTTTCATTGGCAGCTTTTCAACAATCACATATCCAGATATTTTTTAAAAATAAGATTTAAAATTATAGGTGTAATTCAAACATGGACCTCTACACTTTAGAGAATGTCTTAGCATCTTGTAAAGTATATTATTGGCTGGATACTACTGGTGTATCATTTTGTTATTTATACTTAATTAAATCCAGTTTTTCAAGTATTGCATAGTTATTGTATATTTCATCTTTAATTTTCTCCCTTTATTTTCTTTTACATTCAATCCCTGCTTTAATTGATATTATTAAACACTTCTATTTGAATTTTTATCTTGAAAACATGTACATTTCTAGTAATTATCCTCTACCTACATAATAAAGTCATTTCACAGAAATCTGATGGTTAAGACACATGACAATTAAAATAATTACATAGATTTGAATGATAACCCTAGACTGACTGTGCAAATTTTTTGTTTTGTTTACACACAACAGCATTACTTTCCAACATTTTACTATGAAACAAAACTAAAGATGATGTCTTTATAATTTTGATTTTTTTGCTTCATTTTTTAAACTACGTAGTAGAAATCATTTTACATTACTTACAATGACATTTGCATAAAGTTTACATTATTAAAATGCATACTTTTTATGATATTATGTCAAACTTTATGGTTAATGCTATCTGAATCACTGCATAATTATTACATTCATTTGAATAATTTATCACATCTTTTATGCACATTGTGTTACATAAAGTAGCTTGTCAAATTTTATTTTTTTACTGATGAAAAACACATTTTTTTTCCATTATTCTAAATTTATTTTCTACAACACTACTCTGAAGGTTTATCATCATCATATAATTTATTCTCTCTCAAATCTCTCTTTTATCAATACACTTGTCATTTTCTGAATTTAATATAGAATGATAAGATGATGATAAATGATTATTATGCCATAATAATTTTGTTATTTCATCAAGTCAAATCCATACTGTTGTAAGATATTCTCTCTCTTCACTAAATCTAATAACTTAAAAATCAACATATAAGGAGAACTTGTAAAGTCTTTCCTAATTGTTTTTTCTCAAAAATCATATTCAGAAGTGAAGTATAGGTATGCACATTACTTCGTGTTGGAAAGTTGAGCATCCGATTGAAAAAAAATTATTCATTTTGTTATTGCATCTTGTGTGCTTTCCAATTCCCAAAAATATTTCTGCAACATTCAGATCATACAACTTACCTGTAGATGATAAATTAACAAACATCTACTGTACAATGAACAACACTTGAACAATTTCCTGTCATTTATATTTTTAATCTAACTGATAAATTTTAATAGAGGCCTATAGTTTGATCTTTATCAATAATGTTTCATCCCCCCTTTTTTTTTTATCACAGAAGACTAATATTCTTCAAGAAAGAACCGAAGACGATCAAAATATCAATGGAAAGTTTGTAAGAAATATTTTCTCGAGATTTCATCATCTTCTGGCTAACCTATGAACAATAGTTTGTTTATTAAACATATTTCCTAAATAACACAATTATCAGTAGATGATAATGTCCTTGTTCATACGATATCCAACAAACATAATTTAGAGAGAGTTCTTAATTAAAGAACAATAGGAGACAAATTACTTCAAATCTGATGGAGAAGCTTATAAATTTAATGCATCATCAAGCCACAATAGATTGAAAATGTTAGCAAACAAATTATCAATCTTTTTCATTAAATACAATTATCTTGTGTATTCAGGTTTTTGAAAAGCATATTTTGTTACATATTTGTAATTTAATATTTCTAATTAATTATTATTTATACTCTAATCTTTTTTTTTTTTACTACTAAAGTAATGGTGAGTGATTAAACAATGTGTCAAAAATAAATATTTGTAATTACAACTGCCGTTAAAAATTATAAGTGGGTTTTTTATTGCAAACTTTATATGTATTCAGACCGAAAATAATTAGAGTTGAACTTATTTTTCAAAATTTTAACAATTGATAATTAATATAGAGATAATAAATAAAATGAATGAGAGAGAAATGAGATTAAATAATGATAAGTGATTAAAAAATCCACAGATTTTTTTTAAATATATTAATTTGGAATTCTTTTAGTCATTAGGAGTCTAAACACCATATAGTGGGTAACAAAGATGAGAATGAGAATCTCTCATATATATATAGCACCAAAGCGCCAAAATTGCTACTTGGCAATATTTTTATTAAAGTAGTGATAAAAATTCTAGTTTGTTTATTTCCATATTTAGCATGAAATCGAATTACAAAGCACACCTCTGGAAAAAGGCAGAATATCTAGCTCTCATGCACCACACACCTAGCAATTTCATGATGTCATGCAGCAAGTTCGGGCAGAAAAGTAGGAAGTGACATTGAGAACTGAAGGCAGTTTTCGCTCAATGTTGTCCAGAGTTTCCATATTGAGGATTTTTTTAACTATCGCCACAAAATTTGGGGAATTTTTTGTGGTGACTTTTTTCACTAGACTAAAACAAAAATTTTGACATAACAAAATATGTGAAATACTGTTTAAACATTGTGATCAAATGTGTTAGTCAGAATTATTCAAAAATGATTCCTATTGCTAACGACAAGAGGGATCTCCAATTTGAACAAAACTTGGTGAACATATAGCCTTAGACACAAACAGTTTTTTGTCCAAATATTAGGATCCACCTCTCAAGTGTTTCCAAAAATTTGGCCTCAAACTTGAGGTTTTGCTTACAAGTCTGGAAATTTCATGTGTTCCAAGCAGCAATAGTCGAGTGGATAAGATGTTAGACAGTGGAGCTATGCAATGGAAGTTCAAACCTTCGGAATTTTAGTTTTTTTTTTTATGTGTAACATAATTATTTTATTGTATCATTAGCATTATCATTACTATTATTATTCCTTATGTTTAAAGCTTATAAAACAAGAGATTAAATTGTGACATCATTTTTTCCTGTTTAGTGAAAATGAGTCTCTATAGATTTAACTCTTTTTATATTGCTAACAAAATTTTATTTTTTCATATTTATTTTCAGATATGACAGTATTGTGACATTTGAAATGTGACAAACATGAGTGCACAAGGAAATTGTCCATAATATTAACAATTAAAAAAATAACATGCTGTGACTATGCTACTCTATTTTCATAACTGTCTTTTCATCCACGTGCAGTAACACCTGAAGCTTATTTGCTTGTAAAGACTTATTATGTAATCATGAGAAAAAAGAGGTAAATAATTATGAAAAATTATAAGTTTAATTTAATGGCATAAGAGAGTTAAATCTACAGAAACTCATTTTCCCTAGACAGGAAAAATGATGTCACAATTTAATCTCTTCTTTTAAAAGTGAAGAATAATAATAGTAATGAGCAATTATTATTTGTAAAATTGTCACAATGCGGGGCTGCAATTTTTAATCAATATGATTTAGTAAAGATGTTTATATTTGCATATCTATAAAATCGACAAGACATCTTCAGTTCATTTCATTACTAAAATTGGTTTAATTACCAAGCCTTTCTTAGGAATGTTCTGTTTTTTTTTTTTTTTTCTGACGAATTTTACATAAGTTCAAGTAAATTAAGATTGTATCTAGTATCCCTTGTAATATTTTTATATTTCATACTTAATTCTTTTCCATAAGGTTTCTGTCATCATGGTCAATAGCAATATGGTCATCATGCAATATCTGAAATATTTATCATGTGAACATAATATTTAATCAAATTACATTCTTTTACAATTAATTTTCTATTTCTTCAACAGATACAATGTTACATCTATGTAAGCACTGATATTCTTCTAGTAATGTCAAGGTCACTTTGATTTTTGACACACCCACTTTTTGTATCATCGTCAAATATACTGAATTTGTAAAAATTTGACTGTTTTGACCTTTTTTTGCTATTAACTCAATCAATTGTTGAAGCGGTTATTCATATCACTTAATGATTGCTCCATGATCATTACTTTTTTCAAAGAAAACAGTATTTTAAGAGGCAAAAGTAAAATTAAAATGTCACACATTAACTACTGGTCGCATGAATTTAAAATTTCATACTAAATGCAATACGCATACACAACTCAGATGCAAGTACTGATTGACTAGTGTATGACAAGTGATCACTCCTAAATGTTAATTACTGGTTATCATCACTTTGCATGACCAAGTGATAGTGTTGCCACCTTTTCAAAATCACTGACCTGGACGGCATGTCAGGTTTGTTCGAACAGAAGTTCCTGACGCACGTGCAATGTCATTATACAATGCAAAGAATAATGTGCATACTGGTTCTAAATCAGTTACAGTTAGGGACTTGCATAGGAGTAACGTAAGTAACCCTAAATTAAGAAAGAACAGGTACAGATGACTTATCTCTATTGGATATTGGAGATGTGTACAATTGTACATGGAAAAAAAAAGGGGTCAACAGTTTGCGCGCCACACGTCTGCATAAACACAGACTAACATGGCAGAATTGCAGATGAGTTTCAGTGATTGTGAGTTCTTTCGCTGTTAAAATAGTGTAAATTCGTAAAAATATTTGCAAGAACTTTGTTTCATCATAATTTCACACTATGAAATTTCCGGACAAATTTAATAGTTCACCCAGACAGTGAGTCAATTCTCAGACTGTCCGGGCAAAAACCAGATGGGTGGTAACACTACCAAGTGATAACAATATTTGTAGTGACCAGTTAATCTGAAAAATTATGATAAGAAACCTGAAATTTATTACAGTGCCTGATTTTGTCATTATTCATAATGCACATATTAATCAATAACACACACACACACACATATATATAGTGACATCATGACAATGCTGGGCTACAATTTTTAATCATATTTTTAATTTATTTGATTTAAAATGTATGCTCTCCATCTCAAATTTGTACTGTAGTATCATGCCCCTGTACGTCATCCTTTCCTGTTAGCAATGGAGTCGTGCCAGTCATCTATCTAATTCCTTTCGGCGGGAAAATTTTTGAATCAAAATAACACGACTTCTGGTTTGCATTGAAACTTCATATATAGTTAATTGGGCCTCCTTGGCACTAAGCTTTCCCTATCTGGTCTTGAATTTCATTTATCTAACGCTGTTCTCCAGATTAAGAAAAGACAGACAAACAACAATAAGAATTTATAGTTATAGATCTACAATTTTTTCAAATTGCAGAACAATCAGAATTTTATATATGACACAATCTATATTTTGATATAATTGAAAGCTATAAGGTAGTCAATGAATCTGTTTACCTTGGATCACTTCTCATGAATAAAGAAGGATGTGATAATGAAATTAAACACAAAATTAGCCTTGTCTGCAATGCAACCTCTAAATTATATAAAATTTGGAAAGATTTGTGTTAGTTAATTTTATTAAACTAAAGCTCATAAGAAGGCTAATTTTCCCGATTGCCAGTTATGCCTTGGAAACCTGGACCATAAATGCCACCTTTCGGAAGAAATTTGATTCCTTTGAAATGTGGACATATAGAAGAATGTTAAGAATCTCTTAGACAAAGTACCAAACAAATTGCTCCATCCTAAATCAACTGAAAGTCACAATACGCCTTACCACTAA
Source organism: Centruroides sculpturatus (assembly GCF_000671375.1). NCBI lineage: Eukaryota > Metazoa > Arthropoda > Arachnida > Scorpiones > Buthidae > Centruroides > Centruroides sculpturatus. The sequence continues at coordinate 1,184,229 of NW_019384405.1, read as the reverse complement.
AATTCACCAATCCTACCTTTGCTTTTTGGGACATATCTCCAGATGCAAAAATGGATTTGAGAAACAAATTTTATAAGGGAAGATTAATGACAAATGCTCTAGAGGCAGGTGTCAAAATAGGTGGGTAGACCAAGTATTGGTGATTATAGATCATAGAAGACATGAAGTCATCCAAATGGCATAACACTGTGAAAAGTGGAAAGATACAATTAAAGCCGTCAATTCATAATAACATTACACCCTCCAGAAGGACACAGTACTAATAAGAATATTTTGCTAATCAAACAAGTCTAACATCACATTTAAATAAACACATTTTGATAAAAAATTTATTGTAATTTGCATATATCTCGTAGGTAGTTACATATTCTTTAAATATTTTCATATTTATAGTTGTTTGAAACAAAAATGACTCCTATCCATCAAAATCAACAGTTTTATTGAATTAAAATGCAATCAATGAGCTTGTTTAAAATTTTGCATTCTACACAAAAATCATCAGTACAACAAGTGTTTTCTGGACCCACCAGCAGATGATTTGTGTCACTTGTTCTCAGATATCATGAGGCTTCTTTCAATTCTGCATTTGGGTCTCAGAGTGAAAATTTAGAATTCTGAAGATTGACCAACTTCAACTGGCAGAACTTAGATTAACAGTAACAGTAGTGGCAGCCCACCTTCTGGCAATCACCTTATCCTGGGCATCGCAAATAAAACTCTTAGACCTACCAACAGTTGAATGTTCAAGTTTACTCTTATTTTTGTTAGTAGGTTTGTCAAGAAATCCATCAATCATCATTAAACAATAAATTGGATAGTTAAAAGCATGTCAATCTCATCATGAAGTAGTGACAAAATAAAAACAAAGATTGGCACTAAAAGTTGATAGATGACACTGTGGTCAATACTGACAAAACTAATTTATTTTCAAAAACTTTTGTTGTCTTTTTAGTGTTGAAAAATCTTTGTTTCATTAACTTTGTTATTATTATTCCTAAATATCCTTATATGTATTTAACAGTAACAAAAACAAGTACAGTCCATATTTTTCTGTGTTCTTGTTTTACTCTTTTGATCTTGTGGGTACAAAGATGGTCTTTTATCAAGCTCATGAGTTTGGCCAAGCCCAACATGTCTGGGACAGATCACCACCTTGAAAAATCCTGGGTCTTTCAATCCACCCGATTCATTCCTGAATCTCCAGAGCAGTAGGCTGACACTAACTGCTCAAAGACCTGGCTATCATACAATCAGTAGTACAATAAGAGGAATTTAATATCAACAATATTATATATTATTGATACTGTAATTATATATACAACAATACTGTATATTAGTAGAATGATTGCAATGTACACTTTCTAGTATAGAAAAAAAATGTATAATTTATAGAAGCATAATGAATTTGTAAAATATCTAAAATAATTTAGATGATAAAAGATTTAAAATCATATATTTAAACTCAGGAAGAAAATAATTCTATTATCTCTTCATTTGCATATAAACACATTAATACTAATTACAAAAACATAGTACTTAGGACTAATGAACAGGCTTATTATACTCGCAGCATATGCTGAGAGTATAAGCCTGTTCATTAGTCCTAAGTAACTATGTTTTCGTAATTAAATAACACAGGCAAAAAGCTTTTTAATACATTAATACTATTTTATTCATACAAAACAAAAAAAACAAAAAAAAAACTATAAAATTGGTATCTAAATTCTTCCAAGACAAAAGGGCATCTTTAACTGTAAATAAACATGAAACATGAAGTATGTGGAGTATGCGAGAATGAACATAATTGGTTCTAGAACTTCATTCATTACAACATAATTGAAATATATATACATAAGGGTAATCTGTTCCAGGTCCACACCCTAAAGCAAAGTTACTATAGAATACAACCATTTAAGCTGGAAAATATAATACAAAGTGAAAAATGTAAGTGTAAAAATAATATAAAATTAGTTTATATACTGTATATGTTAATTTAAAAAGCATAAATATTATTTCTTTAACAAAAACTATGAACTAACTTTATATATAATATAAAAAGCACACACAAACTAATGTGCACGAAAAGCAGATAACTGAATCTTGCAAACAAGAACAATGATGATGACTGACACTAATCAAAGCATGAAACCTTAAAATGAGCATGTACTGTACATGCTATCTTCTGATATTTCTGCACATTTGTTATAGCATCTATGCTCATTTTATCTACAAAATCAAAATGTTACAAACAGTTCATTGTAGCATTCATCATTCTAGCATACACAACTGTATGTGCATAATAATTATTCTGGTAAGAAATTTTAACAAAGGAAACCACTATTGAAATTAAGATATTGGAGATATAGATCATTGAACATGTTAACAATCATATCTAGATATTTCATAAAACATATCATCAAAACTATTTAGTAAAGTGGAAGAATAATTACTTTTGTAAGCATAATTGTTTCAACAGGGATGGATAGAAAGAGCAATACAGTAGATCACCACTTCTAATTCATGATAAATTTGTAACAATTTTTTGGTGATGGTCCATATGATCTGTTATACCTCTGCATGCGTCTTTCTTTTTTCATCAATAGTGATGGATATTTCTTTCTGATATCCAAATCCCCAGTTTAAAACTATACAGTGGGTGATCAGTTACTGAACATAATCCATTCACAGACAATGTTTGCTACCCTAATTATTCATTAACTGATTATTAATTTGCCATAGATTTTTTATGGGAATTTGATTAATTCGTTCTGAATACCCCCAAAAAATAAATCAAAATTATATAATTTCTTACTAAGTTTATTTATTTGTAATAACAAACTAAAAGCAATCTCTCCTTTTTTTTCATGGATAGCACATCTTTATTTCTCAGACGTGATTTTTGTTACTCCATTATTTGTTTGAGTCTTTTTTTTCTTAGCTAAGATTGTGCATACTGTAGATCTGTTGAAGCCATACTGTCCAGCAACATCAGACACCTTCTGTCCACTCTTTAATTTGGCTATTATCTCTTGCTTAGTTTCTATAGTGAACATAGTTCTTGATGCTCCACTCTTTTTGGGCCCCATAATATTACCAGATTTTTTAAATAAAAATTTCAAAAAAGCACTTACAAATTTTCAGAGAACAGAAACCAACTAGTGCAAAAGAAGGTTATGTTTACAATTTTGAAAGTCTTGTTCCATAAATCATTCTTAGATGCCAGTTAAATATAGTTTTACAAATCTTAAATGCAGAGTCGCTTCTTCTTTGTTCTGTGAGGCGTTCGTTATTAGACCATGTGTTTGTTGTCCGATTTGTTCATTAACTGATCACTTACTGTAATTTGAAATTTATGATAAACTATTGTTAAACAAGCTCTGTGTCAAAAACTAAAATTAAATCATCAGAAATACAAAAGACAAACACATCTTGTAACTCCAGCAATATATTTTAATAAAGTAAAAACATTTTCAACCTTCATTAATAAATCTAGTTAATAGTTGGAAATAAAGATATATGTTAACATACTGAGGTTGCTTGAAATCTCATATTTATTTTGTTGACTGTCATAATAAAAAATTTATAGCAGTTATAAAATTGGAGATTATAAAGTGAGTACTCACAAAATAAATGTATTATATCTACTTTGAAAAATTCAGCAAGATTTACCAAATTTTAAAGCCAAATGAATGCCAGATTATATCATACATTAAAGGCAGGCATTAGACACCATCTCAGATGCAAAATTACTTAGAATTTAATTAATAGTAATAGTAGTAATATAGCCCAATGTAATCCAACAATCATTTGGCTTTAATGTATAACTATTGGATTTAAGATGTTTGTATTACCAAAGTTTATATGCTAAGTTGCTTCATCTGAAGTAAGGAAAGATAATTTGTTAATTTTTTTTCTAGATATGAAAAAAAATTAAAATAATTTACAGATGAAACACTTCTGAGTAGATTTTTTAATCATTATAACACAATGAATGAAACAATACTGAAATAAACCAACAATCTATAACCTTCAAAAATATGGTTATTTTATTTTTATATCTACATGTGTAAGTTTTTATGTAATTCCTGTAAATCATTTGTAAATTTTTTAATATAACACATGATTGATTCTAAACATACATTCTAGAATGGAGAATTCAAATTTGTGTAAAGTCTGGTGACACTATCTGTAATTAGAGAAGTCAAAAACACTCCTAAATAAATTTGTGCTAGTGAAAAAGTTTTCTTCTTAAATTCAACTTTTAAGCATTTTTGAAAAATTTCTAGAAACACTAGAGATGCTGTTTTAGTGAATTTTTATCTTGCTTTTTATGTGAAAGTAATTACGTTCGTTAAAGTGCATATTTATAATTTGCATTAAACAATTCAAATAAATTCTGTACTCAAAAATCAAATGTATATTATTGTGACATTGTTACAATGCTAAAAGTTTTAATCAACTTTTAAATTTAAAATCATGTGACTTCCAGTCAAGATTGGAAATTTGTATGCAGTTAATTGGGGCCTCTGGTCTCTAAGCTTTCCATATTTGGTTTCAATTTTCATTTATCTAACTCCATTCTTGAGATTAATGAAGGGCAAACAGATGACAGTAAAAATGTATAGGTCTGCAATCTGAAAATTACAACCTAATAAGACATGCCTTCTATTCATTATATAGTATTGACATTTTCAACTGCACAACTAGAATACAAAAATTATTTCATTAAAGCATTATTAATTAATTACATAATTTAAGATTTTAAAATTTCAGATAAAAATACAACCTATTACAAATTTTTAAATTTTCTTATGAGGGTTTATGGTTTATAGAAAATAAAGATCAGAACTGAAATCTTATTTTAATACAAAAGAAACTTGTGTAAATAAAAAAATGATTAATCTTGCACGCTATATCGGATTGGATCAGATTTGAATTAGTGTAGAGATGTGGATTTAAATGCTTGTTATTAAAAAATTCCAACCATTCAAATCTAGCAGCAAACTTTAAAAATCTTGGAATTAATCCATCTTGAATTATCAGTACATTGATTTTTTTCTAGTTCCATTTATCCTTCTATCAGATAATTAAGACTTACTCTGATGAGTTTTTTGCAAATTTAATTGTAATTTCAATACTTAATAACTCTAGAAAGTCTGGTATTAGTAAGCAGCTGGTTTCTTTTTACAAACTCTAGTGTAAGGTGAGTTGCTTGATGATCTGATGACAACTTTCACTTCGTAACTAAGTGAAAACTTTCCAAAATAATATAATAGATAAATGCAATAAAACTACTTGTCACAAAAAAGTCCTAAATTATTTTATCTACTTAATAAAATAATCTTTCAAAATCCATGGAATAATTATATATGACAATGAAATTCCTATAGACTACACGGCTAAGAAAGCAGTATTAACAAAAGCCCTCTTGTGATCAAGAATTAAACTAAGCTAATAACATCATCCACTCATAAGCCACTTCCATCAGAGCAGTGTTCCTCAACCTCTAACGAATCATCGCCCCTTTCAATAAAACTGTTACGTAGTATCGCCCCCTTCACTTCAAAATTCTGATGCCGAGGGACAAGGCTAACACCAAATTTGTACTGCATTGAATAGACTAGTGACTAGTATAATGTTATTTAATTATTGTACGATATAACGAATAAAATATCTAATTATTCTTAATATAATGTTTTACTATATCACCCAGAAAATTGTTTTTCTCCCCCAAAATATAAATTGTTGCTAATCGCCCCCTGAACATGGAAAAACGCCCACATGGATGTGATATCAAATGCAGTGTTTATCAATGGGGGTGACCCCATTGATAAACACTGCATTTGAGTAAATTTATGTCAGAGAAGTTAGTAATACAAAATAAAAAATATTTTCATCGTTTTCTGTATCATTTCTGATGTCAGTGTAAAATAAATTTAGGTAAAATCTTAATCTGCCCTTAAATACATGCACTATTATTTTAATTTAAAAAATATAAATTAAAAATTTAATATTACATTCCTTGAAGGAAGATGAAGCAGCGCCTTGTAAAATTTACTTGAGTTTCACCTACATACAGTATTTATTTATTCCATATCATTAGCAAATAGCATGACAATCAAAAGTCTGAATCGAAAGTCTGAATCTGTCAAACTGAATGAAAATACTATTGCAATGCTCAACAGAATATTTTTACTAAATGCTTAAATTTAGAAAGTAAAAATTAAATGTTTAGATTTTTATTTTAAATTCTAGATTCAATTCTTTGATTATTTGACAAACTAATTCTGGAGATTGTACTATGCAAACTGATTAACTAGTTTTAAGTAATCTTGGAAACACAAATTACTTAAAACTAGTTAATCAGAAACAAGTACAGTAGAGCATCGATTATTCGAATATCGATTAACCGAAAGCTCTCCAGTCGGCAGATTTAAATTTCCGCTAGTGCTGTGGCGCTGCAATCTTTGGCTGTCTTGGGCTACTCCAATATTATTTTTGTTGGTGTGCGTGTTTTAGCTAGCAGCACTGGCGCGACCATGAGAGGGTACTTAAGGATGTGCCAGGATTTGAACGAATTTCAACATGGGATAGGTTACTATATTTTTTTATACGTAATCACTTATCCAAAAAATTGATTTTTTGAACAACCTGTCCCCAATTGATTTGGATAATCAATGCTCTACTGTAACTATTAAGTTATAAGAACTGTTTGTCAAAAACATTATTAGACAACATTTGAATGAATGAAAGTTTCACTTACATTTGACAAATCAGATTTAGAAACAGAATGTAACTACAGTAGAGCGTCGATTATCCGAATCAATTGGGGACTGGGATTTTTCGGATAACTGATATTTCAGATAACCGATTATGTTGAAAAAATAGTTTAACGTATCCAATGTTGAAATTTTTCTCCGTTGTGTGTCGCTTCACGTTGAATTTTCGTCAATGTTAAGCCTAACGAAGACTATTGTATTGTTAAAAATTATTTTTTTATTTTGTAAAAACAAAATAAATATATTGAAAAATATAAAAACAATAAAAAATTATACTTCAGATGTTAATTTAGTATCAAAAACGTAAAATATTTGAGTAGCCCAAGACATAGCCAAAGATTGAAGCGCGACAGCACTGGCGAAAATTTAAATTCACTGACTGGAATTCTTTCAGATAATTGACGTTTCAGACGATTGACTTTCGGATAATCGACGCTCTACTGTATAGTAATTTTATTCACATAACATTCTCTGCCAACAACATATGTATTCAACTATCAATGATTGATTAATCTATGTCATCAGTACATCACATGCAACACTCAGCAAAACAATTTTGCTATTTTATGTAAAATTTAGTTCAAAGTATTTTAAAAAGTGCAGAGCATAGGAACTACCTATATATACAGCAAACTCCCATATAATGAAAATTTGTATAATTGAATGAAAAAATTATACGAATACAATTTTGTGTACTTCTGGAAATATATACCTCTGGATACAGTTTTGTTTCTTTTTCCAGAGGTATACATTTTCTTCTTCAACTTTTAGGCCTACGTTTAAACTTGTGTAAAATTGTCTGATAATTCATGACTCAATAACACAATTTCCTATAATGTGGAACATATCCCCATGTTGGAGGACCGTAGTTCTCAATCTTTTTGAAGTTGGGGAACACTAAACTTTGAAATTTTTTTTTCTGCAGAACACTTAAAATACATCAGCTTTAAAGCAGGTGTGGCAAACCTTTTTGAAATCAAGAGTGCACTCGTTCTAGTATACGACATCATTGGAATTTGCCGATTACATTCCCATACAAAAGTTATTTTACAATGTATTGATTTTTCTTTTGCAACAATTTTTAATTGCGTATTTGATTTTTTCATGGAACACTCGAAACAGCTTCAAGGATCGCCTGCATTCTGCGAACCATGGATCAAGAACAACAGTCGTAGGAGACTCCTCTGTATATATGATACAACTGTAATACAGTGGGTGATCAGTTAACGAACACTTTCGCAAAAGATTTATGTTCGGACAACAAACACATGATTGGATAACGTACAACCCACAGAACAAACACAAAAAGAAGCGACGTAAAATAATGAATACCGATTGGTCTTCCCTTGTCTTCGGGCAACAATTTGAAACTTTTCAGTGTGTGATAGACATCAACATCGACACTCAAGCCAGTATATACTGATCTGATAGTATTCCTCCGAACTTTGAAACTCTCCCTTGTAATTCCAGCCTTTTATTTTTCTGGCAAAACAATTCTTTTATGTATTCGCAAGACTGTCGGGTAGGCACTCGTTAGGTTTTGCATCTGTTTTTCTTTTCGAAAGGTAAGAGTATAATAGCAAAGGTAGAGAGTGGGCAGAAGATGCCTAATGTTGTTGAGCAGTATGGCGTGAACAGGTCTACAGTATGCCGCAGTTCAACCTTACTTAAGAAAAATACTCTATAATCAAGAAGACTCAAGCAGCTAAAGGAGTAACAAAAATCACTTCTGAGAAATAAAGAACATCGAAGAGTTCATAATGGAACCTGAAACAGATCTGACGACAGAAGAACACCAAGAAACTCAACGAGATATGTTTTCTTCTGAAAAAGAGGATTAATGCTGATATCTGTTATTAAAGATCCTTTGAAGAAGTATGAGGATGTCAGAACAACGGTCTTAGAATGGCATCCAAACCAGGTTGAGGCTTGGGGATTTCGACAATTGCAATGCTATTAATTACTTACGAAAAATCCTGAAGATAGAGAGAAAAGCAATCGACATTAGACAGATTCTTTAACCCTTTCAAATGGAAAAAACATTACTAATAAAAATGCAAGACTGTGCATGTATGTATTTTTATTATTACATATAAATAAACGTAGTAAGAAAGTGTATATTTTTATTTTTGGGGGTCTCCAGAATGAATTAATTAAATTCCCATTAAAACCTATGGTAAATCGATAATCGGTTAACAAACAATTCGGATAGCGAACAAAGTCTTGGAACGGATTATGTTTGTTAACCGATCACCACTGTACTTTGAAAGACTTACGAACACTCGACATATATTAGATAGTAATATTTTTACACATTTATATCCAAATGACTCAAAGCTATAGTACTAACATTAATACTATTATAATATATACTGTATAGCATGATTCTTGGGTTTATTTTCATGTATACGCCACGCATTGCTAAAAAAAAAAACACCAACCGAAGAGGGACTAAACATCCAAAACACGTCTTGCACATGTACGAATCCGATACATTAATAGTAAATTTGACTGCGTATGCGTAATACGCCAATTATATTAAAACAAATTATTGTTATAGTTATAATTTTTGGATTCGAATAAAGTTAAAATATAATAAAATGGAGGAAATCTTTTAGATTTAGGTACGTTCTGCCTCGCAACTGTTTACGCATCGAGCCATTAGCCGCAACTCTTTATACAGAAGTCTGAATTTCACACGAAATATTCTTATAGAAACAAAGGGCTCTAAATTTGATATAAAAATAAAATCCTAAACTAATTCAAGTTAATTAATACATCAGAATAAAAAATAACATTTTATAATAAATATTCTTCTTATAAACTACATACAAATGGAGAATATAATACCAAAAACCGTATAATATTGTCAGATTACGGTAAAAAAAAATACACACGAGTAAGTATTACACGTTAATTAAATAATGACGTATATTACGTAATAATCTACGTCACTACTTAAGAAAAACCGTAAAATTTACGAAAGAAAACCTGCAACCGTCCATTCATTTTCATATACATTATCAATAAATTTAATTATAAAAAGAACAAGCTAAAACAGTTAAATTATCGTATTAAATCATTGTTACGAAGATTGTGATTCGTTATAATTAAAAATTTAGTCATTTTTTTAACAAAATGGAGTTTTTTTCTTCGACCGGTTTCTATAAGATAAATTCAGTCTTTAACATTCGTTTTTAAAGTATTTTATATCGAATTTAAGCCAAATTTATGTTATAATCATCAAACGGAACATTTATAATTAATCACGAGCTTAAATATTAACGATTAATGACTTACTTTTGATTGTAAAGAGAATTTTATAAAATATACATTTTCAGTTAGGCCTAAACATTTACAAAGCATCCGTACAAGATGGCCGACTCTCGTTTTCAGTGAGAAGTCTGCACGAAATCACACCCTCGAATGAAACAGAAACCGAAATTTGTTGACAATTTTTCAATAAAATTTCTATTTTCGAAAAAATAAACGAGAATAAATTCGTTTTAATTTTTTTAAAATCGATTTTATTAATAATACCAATTAAAATTTAACGAATATTGTGATTAATTGCACAGACGCGCTTTAAAACAAAGCAAAAACTACTGTTAAAAAAACAGTAAAAAAAAATTCATAATTTTGTATAAATTTAAAACGAATTTTATGACTGATAAATTTAAAATTTTATATTTACTTAAAAAATTTTTCGAATTTAATTTTTGCGAAGCAAAAATAGCGATGTTTATTATATGGTCACGCCGCCGACTTTGTGCCGGTATTTCAAACTCGTGTTAAAATATGCAATTATTTAGTACTTTTATTGTAATAAATATATATAATTATTTAATTTTTAAAGTTAAAATATAAAACTGAACAATTAAAGTTGTAAATTAAAACAATAAACTAACTCTTTTGCAATTTTCAATATTGCGTATGTACTCTCAAGTATAGGATATCATTAAAAGATATTGTTTTTCTTTTATTTATTTAATATTTTTTCCAATTTTCCCGGGTTTATTCACGTTTTCATTACTTTCTCATTGGTTTCTCGGTTACCCTTATAAAATTTTCTGATCCAGAACGAAATTCTGCCGAAATTTGAATTTCTAAGCGTATTCCTACGTTTTTTACCGTACATGTTTTACAACAAAAGCCTGTAGTTTACTTGCTTAATTAGTTTTCATTCACATACAGTATAGTAAATGAAAAGTACACCATTCCGTATATTTTAACCGCAATCTCTCAACCTGGTACCTAAAACTGAACACTAACTTCCTTCGTGTATTACTTATCAGTTTGAAACAGATACATTCAATTGAGTAATCTGAGAGCAGCGGCGGCCTTATCCGTTACGAGGCTCTGGGCGGCAGATCTTTGCGAGGCCCTTGTCCTTTGTGCAAAGTATGTGAATTGAAATAGTAGGCACTTATTAATATTAACTGTACTATAAATTAAATTTATTTTATTGTTATTGTTATAACTAATAGCCAAGGATAAAATAAAAAGTTTTAAATATCAACTTTTTTCTACTTGGTTGTTGCGCGAGGCCCCTCCAAGAGCGAGGCCCCAGGCGATTGCCCTGCTCGCCACCCCCTAAGGCCGCCACTGTCTGAGAGTAATCTGAGCCGTTAAACTTTCCTAAGTACTTGTATATAAACTTTTAAAAAAATGAGAAGCATCAAGCCAAAAGTTACCTTCTCCATTTTTACGAAAATATGAGAAAACTACGTGCTGACATAACATAGTAATATCTTTAAAAACTACTCATAATATCGGTCGTAAACTCGGTTGTTCCTAAGTTAAATGCAACGAGAAATTGCTCTCTCGTTTCATAACTTGTCTAATACACAGCACTAGATGTTCCAAAAGTCGCCTTTTTTTAATAACTCAATGAGATTACCAGATACAGTAAACCCTCCATAATACGGTAGATACGTTCCGTTTTATATGAATTCCGTGTTTTACGATAAGTTAAATACATGAGCCAATCACAGCCCAACACGTCTGCAGTTTAGAGACTACGGCTGTTTGAAAGGTTTTATTCCATAAAATTAACCGATTCTAGACTAATTTGACTCGACATTTCCAAAACACGTATAATTTTTTTTGGGAATAATCCATATGAACTATGCTATAAACAAAAAAATTGTAGGATTACTTACCGAGTGTGCACCGTTCGACAATGCCATTGCTTCAGATTGTTTTCGTCGCGAAGCGGCGCATCAAACGGCGGGCACGTGTTTTCTGATAAGTTATTTTTCTGCGAAAAATTCACTGAACTTTGGAGACATCATTAATATAAATATAATTTTTATGGCCGTTAAATAATAAATGGTTTTTAGTAGGTCCGCTGCTCGTTTAAACTCAACGGTTTGTGCAATGTCCGCTATTGGTCTAGATTCGACAAATCCTGTCGCGACACGAGTAGGCGATGACGTTTTATCGTATTATACGAGACTATTTTAGCGTGTTTATACGAATGCGATCGCAATTTTTTTGCCGTGTCATACGAATCCGTATTATATGAGCCCGTGTTATAGAGGGGTCTACTGTATATCAAATACAATTAATTGTTGTCAATTTTATTATTTCATTATCTTCATGTAATCATATTCAAACAAAGTTACTGAATAATCTTATCTCTACATCCATTTATGCAGTGTTATCAGAAAAGTGCACCCTTAAAATTGTGCCTCGTCAGAGCAACAAATGTATGAATTTTTTTCCGCCACAAAATGCCGCAATTTTATTTCAGTGTATCTACTATTAAAATAAATTTACTCTTACACACCTCACTGATTTATAAAACTGTTATTTATGAAATTATGTCATCAAATCACTAGCAGTTTTAAAATGTTCAAGGCCTCAGCTAGGCATTGACTGATCTCTACCCTCAAAATTGCGCGTTTTACTATTTTATAATAATAAAACAGTAGAGCATCGATTATCCGAATCAATTGGGTACTGGGGTTGTTCGGAAGAGCGGTGTTTCGGATAACCGATTATGTACTAAAAAATATATTAAT
>NW_019384405.1:1044980-1162497 GCF_000671375.1 Centruroides sculpturatus | reverse complement strand
TAAAATATACAAAATGTACAGTACAAATATATATTTTAAAATTCATATGCAATAGATGCAAATTATTTAGTTTATAAACGGTTTTTCTACAGGATTACAAAACAGAAAAAATAAACGTAACATTGTTAAACTTATAAAGATTTCTTAATTATTTCTACCAATAATTTATTCGATGATATTGCTGTGTACGCTTATAATAAAAAGATATAACTACTTCATTCTGATATAACTTTTAACACGTAAGTTATGTGAAATATTAAGATAAAAATGCAATAATTGTAAGGTCAAGATCTTATATGTTATGTTCTTTAAAAAAAATTATACTGGAAATAATTCAAAAAATAAAGAAAAAAGTAATAAAAAAGGAAAAAAGATGAGACATGTTACGTGCCAAAATTTGTATGAACGACATAACTAAACTATCTGTCAATCAAATTAGGATTACATTAAATATAATGGCAAAACAAAATATTAAAGAAACATAAACATCCTTTTCAAAGATTTTTAAAAAGGAAATTAAATTATCTTAACTTGGACAATGGTGCGAAAATCTGCAGACTGTTCGGTATTCTTTATATAATACGAAAACAATGTGATAATATTGTTTCAAATACAGATAACAAAGCTTACATTACTAAAAACAATAATATTTTCAGTCTTCGATAGTTTAATCTAAAATAACTGTTTTGTATAAATTATAATAAGAAAAATCTTCTTACAGTTTCATATTTTAATCGTAAATATTCAAAACAATGGTTTATTTTCCATTCTCCAAATCTTCTATGTAGGCCTATTACATGTTTGTTTAAATTTATTTTATTTATTTATTTTTATAGAAAATAATGTTCATAGTTACGTAATATAATATAAATCACATACATTTATTTTTTATGAGAAGAAATTACAGTAAATTACTATTAAGATATTTATTTCTGAAGTTAATAATTTAAGTTTATAATATGCTTTGTATTCATTCTGTCGTATTCTTGTTCATTTCTTCTGTTTGCGAGAAATTTCCCTAATTGTTTGAGTAAATTATTAATATTTATTCAGACAATTAGGGAAATTATTCAATAAAAGTGAATTTCGAGTCGATATTAGATCCATATAAATGAAATGATGAAGATATAACTTACGATTCCTCATTTGCGAGTCGTTATATTTATTTATCATCATCCGATTTTTAATTTTGTTATAAATTTTAATACTACAAATTTATTCAGAAATTTAAGAGAATTTTATACATTAACTGAAAATATAATATATGGAGGATCTCAGCATCCATACCTAATATTAATAAGAATGTTGACAACCTCTTAACAGCCATCATAGAAATCTGTGTTTGCTGTTTAGTCTATGGTACACGTACCTTCGTTTCAATGCCGTATTTGAGATAGAATGCACAATTACAGAAGTATGTTAATGCCGATGTTTCTGCCCTGTCTAGTCACACAGTTGACTTTCCATTTCTGTCTGTTATTAATACCTTTGTTGTATATGTTAAACATAATCTTCATTTATTTAATGTGGCTACATTGGTAGTAGCACACAATTATGCTTCCTATCTCTGAAATGGTGTTGAAATGATCATGGTGAGTGTTTAAAATTCATATTTTGTTTTATATATATATATAGGGTGATTCAAAAGATCTTAGACAAACTTTAAAGATAGGTCAAGAATACAAAAACAAACCATTCTTATCTAGGAACATAAAGCCATATACATTACCCAAGTGTTATAATAAACATTTTGTATACTTTGCGTGTTTTCTTTTCTGTATGATTCTTCCTGTTCTAGCAACCCTTGGTGGTGGCAACAGCTATATATTCCAAGGTAAAAATGGTTTGTTTTTGTATTACTGACCTCTAAAGTTTGTCTAAAATCTTTTGAATCATCCTTATATGTAAATTTATATCACTATTACTGTTTATCTGCACATACAAGATTATCAAATACAGATTATATTAGTCTTCCTTAAAATTATATTCACATCAAAGTAATTAATTTGGGTCATTATAACTGATTGTTATCAGAAGATTTGAATCATTTTATCATACGAAGATTGCTTTTCAAGCATATTTTTTACCCTTTCATTTCCTTGTTAATTAATTAATTTTTTCATTAAAATGATGATTTATTTTTGTAAGAGATGAACAGGAATATATATTTCTTAGAACAAAATATACAGTATTGTCAATTAAGTTGAGAATTTTTGTAAAACTGAGCTAGAAGTAAGACAAATATAATAAATGGCTTTGTATTCTAACTTATAAACTAATCATCTGAATGATTAGAGATTATACAAGAAGCCACAGATGTTTCTAAACTATTAATTTGTATGTTATAGGACTGTTTTCTTTAGTGTAAGTGTATTCTTTATGAGAAATACAGTATACATGATAGGCAGGTATGAGTAAGCAAATTTTTAATGTGAAATGACACAAAATCAAGTGATAGTCTATGGTACTAGAAGTTTCTTTTACCAAAGACATTTTTGTCTTCAGTAGCTATGTAGCAAGTAACAATTTTTGCTCACTGACTACACAATAGCAAAAGCATTGTTACTTACTGCTTCAATTTATCGCTCACTCATCAGTTTAAATCTGTGTAATCTTAATCTTAGTTATGAAATTGTTTTAATACAAATACAACAGATTCCACTTTACAATCATTTCTTTTTACAATTGGTATAAATTTTCTAATAATAATTGTAATTTTTATTTGCCTTCTCTGTGATATTATATAGTTAAATTACTGTTTTACTGATATTAGAGAATAGTATTGTAGAATGAAACTGTTTGCAGGAACATAAACTAAGTTTTTGAGAATAGGATGGATCATGTTACAACAATTTTCCATGAACAAAAGTCATAAAAGCAAGAATATAACACACAATTCTTTCATTGATTAGAAAAAAATGTTACCTTTTTTGCTTAAATTGTTTGTGACTCCAATTTAAACAGAAAGGTAATGTTTAATTAGTATTATGGAGTTAGACAGTAGGTTATAGTGTTTCAGTAATCTAATTTTAAATTTTTCTTAATGTTTTCAGTTTTACAATGCAACAAGGATTTACTTACACACGAATGCAGAATGAAAGAGAAAATATCCAGAAATCGGTCGAGATCAAAAACGCAAATTGAGACGAAACAACTTTTTAAGTGTTCCGACTGCGACCGAGTGTTTTCTTGGAAGGCGAGTTTAAGACGACACGGAAAACTGCACGCGGGCCAAAAATCTATCGCGTGCAAAATTTGCAACGAGAAATTTGCCGTCGAACTGTGCTTACATCGGCATTTGATCTGTCGCTCGGATGAAAGATTTTCATGTAATATTTGCGAAGATACTTTTTCTACGAGTCACCTTTTAAGAGAACATTTATTCAATCATATTTCACAGACAGATATAAGTGGATTGTATTGTGTTTGATTATAATATTGAAAATAAATTCTTGACAATGATTCATATTTTAGAAACAGTAAATTTAAAATTTCTTTATGTATTGTCTATAGATTTATTGAAGTGTTCAACCACTTAATAGTTATAAGAAGAGTGTTTGTAGAGATGATCACTTAAAGAAAAGAGTAGTTTGAAGAGTAAGGATCTTTTAATGTATTTTAATTGTTTTTTCATTTAAGTTTATGTAGCATAAAATTTTTTCATAATTATCCATGACTTTACAATTGCATTTTAAGTTGGCCATTGTAAAGTCAGTACCTGAACATGTGGATGATAAAAGCAGACAGTTCTGTCATCTACACATTCAGATATACTGGTATGTGTGTAGCTGGCATAACTAATTTTCCATAGAACATTAATTTATAACACAGTCTGCTATCTTTGCATTATATGATGATATTGCATATGATGATTTCTGTTCTTCTAACATATTATAATGGGGTTAAGAATGAGGATATGTGGGCTCAGTGGTGACGATTAATTGGCGACTGTTTCATGCGATATTCATACAAATTAGACAGCCATTTGTTAGTAGTATGGGCGGAGGGTGGTATTTGTTATTCTTCTCTCGTGTTCGTCGATCCTATTGTGGTTGGTCATACAAAGACGTGTCAACTATTGCAATGAATCACTAGGTGATAAATATCTCCAGAGGTAGGTAAATAATTAGATGTTATAATGATATAACAGAAGAAAAGAATCTCCCGAGTTTATTCGTGCTGGGATTACCAATGGTCTTTTTTCACGTCGAGACGATCATTGTATTTTTTATTGTCGTAATTGTTCGATGAAATAATTTATTGTTAATGATCACAAGAAAGTAGCCTAATTGAACTATTGAAAAAGATGTAATTTATGGAAAATTCTCCAGTTGAAAAAATGGATCAATTAATCATTAAGAATTTGTATTATTATTTTTTTAACTTTCCTTCTCATCAAAGTGTTGGAGAATTGAAAAAGCTTAACGTTTAAAGTTGAACAATCCTCGTGAACCTACAGATTCTGTTGATTCTTCTCCTGTCCGCATCCTTGCATTGTAATATGTAGAGCAGAGGAATGGAGTAATGTGGATTGGGAAAAAATTCTTTAATCCGATTATTGGAGATTCTTCCTGACCTTTTCCTAAGCTAGACATAATCTTTTCTAGTTTCTTCGTATAGGGCAATGCGATACTTGGGCGATCTGCCAAGAGGGAATTCTTACCAGAAGGTCGTTTACGGGAAACTGGCCCCTATTTAAGTGTTACTAACGTAAATAAAACCCGAAAAACACGTTGGCCAGTCGCTAAACCCCCACCAACTATTAGTGTTCAGTAGTTTTATCTACTGGACCATGGTGGGCACTCTCAGTGTTCTTGTAAATTCTGTGTACATTAATTAACCAAAGATAATGAAATATTATACTTAAATATATTCATAGAACTAGACATAACCCTCTATTACATCATAATGTATTTGCTGTATGTACTTAATCCCTAGAACTCATAAGAAAATGGGTCGTTCGCGTGCCCGAAATGTCGTCTACAGCAGTTATAAAACAATTCAAAACTGCAAACCGTATAAAGTTGCATTAATTAAATTATAAAGGAAATTTGGTCTGGTTTTATCTTCTTTCCTTCAGTCACGGTCACGCACTTACCAATTTAAATAATAAAAAAATGGCATAAGCGTACACCGGATTTATATTGTTCTCGATACAGGTAAAAAAAAAACAATGAATCGACTGGAGGAACTCCCGATTATTCAGGACAATATTATTTATTTAAAGTAATTACGTAACTTTATAGTAAATACTGTATATATTTAAATGGATTATATAAAAGCCTTGACATGAAAACTTAACTGCAATATTATGAAAGTGCGAATGAAATAATTAAATTATCAATTATTTCTTCGTACATACTTAAATTTTGAGCTACAGATAAATAACTAATGTAAAAGTATTGAATTTTCTGATATATTTGACCATATATCTTGGTTTAGCAGTTATTTGTTTTAATTAAAGATCGAGGGGTGTCGTGGTCAGACTTAATGAAGATTTTAATCGTTATTAACATCTACAATCAATTTTCTTTTGTATAAAACTCATCCCTACCCTCAAAATTAACCTTCTTGCCATTTAAAAATAAGTAATTATGTAAACCGTTTTTAAAATAAAATACCATAACAGATGGTGCTCCACACACTTTATAAATGTTGCCGGGAAAGATAGGCAACTCGTTGATGGATTTTTAACACTCCCATTAGGAAAACCTACTTTACTCTATAACAGACACCCCTATCCCGAATTATTTTGTTAATTAAATCGAAGTTTTATTGTACCACATCTTTACTTTCTTCTGTTTTCTTGGCTTAATTTATCGATATCCATCGAGAGGATTGTGTTCTGTTATGGATAATTTTAATGAAATTTCTTGTGTTTTAGAGTTAAATTAAATAATTATCATTTAGAAAAAGCGACACGATTATAATAGCGTTTAAGAGATAACAATCGTAACCGTTTAGACTTACCTTATCATTATCGTACCCTAAATATAGAAGTAGCACACAGAATCCCGCCATACATTTGTGTTTATAAACACAAGAGTAGCAATGTTAATTCTTAGTGAGAGATTTGTGCACGATCATCCTCAAAGGGAGGTAAAAACTACACAAATTATAATCGTATAAGTGATTAAAATACACCTTACACCTTCGACTACACTTTGGTGCAGTACTGTATTCTATAATTTACTTGTGTAAACCCCTAAAATATATATTTTTTAAATGTACCGATGTGTCTCTAAGCTTTGCAATCTGAAAATATTCTGCAGATGCCCACTGGTTCGTGTGTAGTGAAATTCAAGGTGGAACCAGGCGGTCTCGGGTAGAGAATATAGAATATACAATTAAGATCTATTAGATAATTAATTGAATCATTAAAATCGCATTCCTTAAACAGGTTTGTTTATAAATAAAAACTCCAACCATCCTAAAAACTTGGCCTCCAAGTAATACTGTGAAAGGGTCATCTCGTATGTAACTAGGAAATGCATTACCTGTAATCAGGTAAAAAAAAGGAACCAGTAATTTAAGATTTTTTACCTAATTTACCGGTAAAATAGACACGTAATGATTTTTGGAGTAAAATATTTAAGTGCAAAAAGTAGTTTACGTCACTGGACAGTTTGGCAATTTATTTGTAACCCGTAACACCTGAAACTCAATAATTGATTTTAGTTAAGTAACATTTTAGCTTGCAAAATTGTATACATTCATTTGAATGTGAGCGCTCACACTAACTAAGAAATTAAGGCACATTCTATTTTTCGGGGGTTGCTAAACTTCCGCTTTTCAAAAATAGAAAAAAGGGCGCTAACTTGGAGATAGAATATCCATGGATCTCAGGGAAAGACCCCTCTCGGCGTGGCACTAAAGATTGTTTAGTTGCCCATTCAACGGCGAGTGGGATAATTTTCATATTTGGAGTCATTGCTCGGTGTTTGATGATAGTTGCTAGTGTAAACTTACAATACCTGTTTAACTTATAATGGCACAATATTCCCATTGGAAGCTAACAAAGCTGACAGAAATAGTAACTCTTAAAGTACAGTCAAACGAGCCAACAATGTGATTCCAGAGCCGGAAAAAGATAGGATAAGGTCAGAAATCCACGTCTTATCCTACATATAAATCATTTCCGGTTAGAAAAAAAACGGTACTTAATTCGGGATCCTATAAATGGGCTATTTATAAATTGAATTTAATATCCAATTGTTTTTTTTTCTGACTTTTTAAATCGAGCCTCAAACAAACAGTTTACTGTATGAAGTAAGCCACTGATACATCTTCCAGGTTACGGCGCGTTATCCTATGGACAAAAAGGAAAATTGCCCCAACAGGAGGCCCCAAACCACTCTTCCATAAGAAAATATTTCACCACATTGTACGTGGTGGCCTCCTGCAAGAAGCTCCAGGTGGATCAACTGAACATTATGAGTACCAACTTGAGAAAAATGTTGCCAATTTTACGCGTGTTAATAACACCTCTGACACACCTTTAATACGTTAAATGGGACGGAGGATAATACAAAACTGTTAATTAAATAAATTTTTTTGTATTTAAAATAAGAAAATTTAGGCCTTATATAATTTGTCAGTCATTGTTTTCGTCCGTACGCTTCACCGATTTTGTACTATTCAATTATTTAAAGAATATATCGGAAATGTGTCTATGTCTACAAGGAAACAATTTTTTTCAAAAGAATAAATTAATAACGACGTAGAAACTATTTAAATTTAAATAATGAATTAACAGGCACACTGACATTGATTTTTCGAGAAGCATCTAATACAAACTATCCCGTAAAAGTTCGTTAAAAGGAATAGGATTTATTAAGTTTTAAATTGGGCGAACGTACACGTGTCCCCCCCACACACACACTAACATCCATACATACAGAAAAATCCCGCAAAATGTTCGCATTTCTCGACATTTCAAGGTCACCCGAGTCCAAAAAACGTAAACATCTTCGGGGAGGGGTTTGACCTATCGCCATACTTTCCCTGTGTTATGTATGACATCTGGGAAAGTAAAAGTGACTTTGACATACTCAAGTGTCGCGCGAGTAACTTTACGTAATCGCCAAGGAAAACTTTTACTTTTTTTTTCTTTTTTTTTCACTTGACATTCTGAAAATAGTCGCGATTGCGATATCGCATGGCGTTAGTTTTCTATCTCTATCCATTCTCGATCGCTCCGGGGGATCGACCCATTTTCGTCAGATCCGGTTTAAATAACGCAAAAATATATATATATATATTTTGTAATTACGAAATAATTTGAATAACTCGAAAATTACATTATCCATAACAGTTTTTTTTTCTTTTTTGGCTGGATAATTTGTCTTTGCGTGTTGACACGGATAAGAGAGTAATTGAAGTAGTTAATTCGTCACCCGGTTAAACGATTACTGCCCTTGAAATGTGGGCAATTTTTCGTATTTAGATCTGTTTTTCCCCTATAAATTTAAACGAATTGAAATGGATAATTAATGTAATTAATGTGAAATCCTTTGAATGGTCGAGAAGAGCAAGAGCTTGGATCCAAAGATTGTATACTTTTAAAATGATTTAAACAAAATGTAATCATATACTTACATTATCATTTACTAAAGAAATCACGAGAAAATTTTTAAATATTTACATTAAAGTATATATATATATATCATTACAACGTGTACTGGATGTAGAAACTCCTCCTCGTGTATGATCTGAATTAAGCTTTAGCATTTACACAAGAGATTACCACATTTTTTTTTTCCATTAATCATTCGATTAGTCAATCATCCAATCTATCCGAGGTAGCAGCAGTGGAGAATTTACGCGTAGGCGATCAAGAATTCCTCCTAAGATCTCGCTCATCATACATGAACAAATGTGTTTGTCCATGTAGTTCTTGTGTATTCGGATTCCACACAATTCGTAATTAAGTATGGACGAGGGATTTAATTTACGTAATCTTATGTAAAAACGTTTCCTACAACCTAAAACTGCCACCGAATTTCGGATTCTCCTCGAACAATACATTGTTTCTGTGCCTGAAGAACTGTACCCCTGCAGTGAAGAGCGAAAAAGTTGAGAAATTCGATGCTTACTTTCTTCTCTATTGTCATTTTTCTTTTCTTATTCCCTCAATAAGAAGTATTAACACTTCAATAATCTATAGAAAGGATCGAAAGTGATTGTTATATTAATTAAAAGTTAGATCAGTTATGTCTTTGCACAATCGAGTTTAGTTATTTACTTAATTATTTTCCTGTTTGTATAAATGACACGAGATTTAATTTATTGACAGAGATTAACCTCGTGTTTTATTTTCCTTTACATTAATTTAAAAAATATGATGTAATATTTTGAAATTTTTACTAAATTTTCTGCAGACATTTTTCTATTTTTCTGTGTTGATTTAAGAAAGCCGAGTGTTGTTCTATAAACTTTGTATTACTCAAGTTGTATGATGTCTATTTGATAAACAGGAAAGTAGCTTAGAAGCGTTGTAGAATCGAGGTCAAAATGTCAACTTATAACGAAAGGAGCTTTCAATCTATTGATCAACACATAAAGAAATCAATGTGATGCGGTTTTAAATCTCGATACTAAGTTACTTCTATAGGTTTTAGCTTCAGTTTACTATATAAGAATACTAGCTGAAGCAACCGAGAATATTATATATTAAGGAAAGGTAATCAGTATTATAACTAGGCAGGTGCAACGGGTGCAAAAACACAAGGGTCCTCGAAATTCTCAACAGACAGCTAATTCGAAAGTTATACAGAAGGGCTCAATTGAGGCAAAATAGAAAAGGGGTTCAATGTCTAGAAATGCACGAATGCACGTCTCTTGTTTTATTTTCATCAAGGGCAAAGAACTTAAAATATTGAAGGGCAGAACTACGCTTCCGTCATTCGCTCCAATTATACGCACCGTTAGAAAACCCTGCAAACTGAATTGGGTCGTCCTACCACCCGTCGACCTATTCGGACGATAAACACTAAGATCACAAATACCTAATGTTACTCGTAGATGCAGGAATCGAGTAGTAAGTACGAGGGCCGCCCAAACCGAAACTTAAATTGGGCCATCGCTAGATACGAGTAACCCCGTTTATAAATGGGCCACGTATTAGTGGCGGGTGTCGTATGTTCGACGTAACTTTAAAGGGAGGGCGCAGTTGTAGTAGCTTCGTCTTTTTAAACGTAAGGAAAGATCTGGCACAGATTTAAATATGCCAGTGGACATCTCGGTTCTGTTTTTTTGCTGCTGCTGCTGCTTATGGATTTCGGTTGCTGCCAAATCCCCGGATAATCTCAGATGGGGTACTTTGCAACCTTTACTGAACAGCTTAACCGAGAATGCGGCTCGCCAGTTGTTACCATTCTCCAGGAGTACGGAGCAATATTACAATATATCTGCTCGCTGCCAATCATCCTTGGGGGAATGGGGATTAGGTCTACAGAATCAACAAAATTGGGCATTGCAGAGTAAGTTACTTTGCCTTTTTTGTTTTCTTTAAGCAATTCTTCCTATTTTCTTGCATCTTCGGGAATTACCGTTGTATCGATCCTGTGTTTATCCTAAATTTTAATTAATAATCACCTTTCAGATTTAAATTACCCAGAATTTTGGAAGCCACGAGTTTCCTTTATTTATAGAAAAAGAAAAGATAAGCACACTAGACAACTGATTCTTCCATCAGATCTATTTTAAATACAGGTTGACCATCACTAATCCGGCATCATTAGGGCCTGTAGAGTGCCGGATTACCGATGGTTAATTGGGTCGTAGCTTGGATCCTACGTTGTTATTAAGCAAAATAACTTATTAAAAACTGCAAAAATGGCCGAAAAAACCCGCGAATATCAACACAATTCTCCTTTTTGGTAATGCAAATGTAATTGCGATGCTCTTGTATTGATAGAAGTTATGCAAGTATTAATAGCAAACGGGAAGTTAAACACTAATCAAGTATACATTATTACATTATTTTCCTCGAAATTTAGCAAACAATTAATTTTTTTCACGAAAATAACGTAATAATGTATGTGGTACTCACCAGTGATGAGTCACCACTTGATCTTTCGACTTGATGCGTGTTTAATTTTCTACAACTGATAAATACGTAGAAAAATTTCGTTAACAACCTTCAGTGCGAAGAAAAGACCTGGAATTTCCCCTAAAACTAATAGGATTTTTTACCCTAAAAAACTGAAACAAGTTCCTCTGAATAGTTTTGTTCCAGATGCAATCATATTAAAAAAAAATGTTCGTGTTATGACAATACAGAGAAACACAAATTTTCACTTCAGGGTGCATACAGTTGAGCAAAAGCAACGTGTGAAGAAAGTGTTTGAAAAAATAAATCCCGTTCTCATCTTTATTTCAGGCCACAGAATTGAAGAAGCTCTCTGGTATACACCTCTTCAAACTATAATTCATCATTTACTCTTAATCCATCTACTGTCTTTTACGATTCTTCGTCCATTTTATCTTCTGTTCTCGTAGAATACAGACTTTATTCGGAATGGATCTATTTTATTTTGACCTTCTGTCAAATAATTATCATTAAATCCTGAATTTTCGGTTTGGTTTATTTGATGTCAGTAACTCGACGCGTGGGCATTCTGCTTCCTATGAGAAACTTGTCTGTACTTAGGTGTTACAGATGTGAAGAAACCCGAAAAATTCAACGTGGTTATTCCGTTGGCCAAGCGCGAACCCACTACCAGTGTTCGGTGGTTTTATCTACTCGGCCACTGGTCAGTCTGAGTTTTCCATATCTTCCAATGTAGTGTTTATTAACACTCTGGAAACCTGACAGCCTGGTGTTGTATCTGACGTAGAATCGATAGAGAATGGTGGTTTTTATTAGTATAATAAAGTAGTGTCAACCGATACTTCTGTTGATCTGTTCTGTTCAACCGATACTGCTAGTGTACTATATTTCTATACCACCGCTCATGCAGTACCTTATTTTTTAATAAATTTCTCAGCGGTTTCTTCTTATCTTTAATAAGCTTCGATTTGGTATATTGTTCTTCATCCTTCATCCATGCTGAAGATTCCACGTGATTTTTCTTGTATATTTCGGGATTCGTTGTAACAATACCTCTCTCGTCCATGCCAGAAACTGTGTTTTTAGTGTTTCGTATAGCTGATGCTTCCTCTTCCCCAAAAAACACAGAATTATATTAGTTTACGTGTATCACTTCAACAGCTCCTCAGCTTGCCAAGAGAAAAATCCAGCGACGAGTTGCATAACTTTCCTGGAAAAAGAATCTAAATGATGTGTGGCGCCATCTGTTATGAATTTTATTTAAAAGATTTATATTATAAAATGTCAAAAAGCTTTTTTGATGAGTTTTATTTTAAAAATTTAAATGCTAATAACAAGTAAAATCTTCATTAAGTCCGACTCCGATCGGGATACGACACACGACACCCCTATATCTCAACAACCCGTTGACCTTTGACCATCAAAATTTAACAGCATTGATACCTCTAATACACGAACCTCCCTGCAAAATTTCAGAAATTTTCGACAAAAAACACAGGAGTTATTACGTTTTTTATATTTTATATAGGAGTTGCTGTTAAGTGTGGAAATGTTTATTTAATGTAATATTAACGTAATTGAATATTAAATAATAAACGTTACTAGTTGAATAATGTAACGTTTGCACGTGTAGAATGAAACGTGATCTATTTAAACAATGTTCAAATGTGTCAACGTTTAAGATCAAACAATTACTCGTATATTTTCAGAAATATCCGATAGAGGTCGCCACGTAGCGCCTGATAAATGACACGTGGCGCCCTCTATCGTAAGTCAACGCACGTGTAGCAAATATATATGTTTTTTAATCGATTATTTATTGAAGTAATCGATTAGTAAATTTTATCGTCTAATTTTTTTTTAATGAAAAATTTAATTTTAAAATACTTTTTTGGCTTGTGGTTTGATTTAGCTTTTTATCATAAAATATTTATTTCTTTTTATTTCTTTATAGAATTTAATTGCTACTTTAATCAATTAAATGAAGATCAAAGTAGCATTTTACGATCTAATCGTTTCCTGGAAGTTCGTCGTAAAGCGAGCCATTGATTTCTCGTACGATCTGTGCCATAAAACGAGGTTTCGTTCGTGGAAATAAAGCGTTTTAAGTGTATATAATACAATATAAAATATGGCATTTGATATAATTTTCTTTAAAATGAGCGTTAAAACACATCTCACACGATCATTTTTTAAGAAAATTATGGGAAATACAATGACTCGCTTTACGACGGGTTTCTAGAAGCCAATTAAATTGATAGAAAATGGATTACTATGTTGTATTTTCCACTCGGACCTTTAATTAGTCCAATCATTAGTTAAAATTCCTATTTATTCTGCATTATATTAGTGATTCTACAACACTATATAATTTGAATTCGGATGTCCCCGCTCAGTTTATATCATTTTGATATCTATAAGCATTCGTCTTCGTCCCCATTGCTTCCAATCTATAATTACTGTATTTACTTGGCTGTTTAAAGGTACAGAATTAATTCTAATTTGCATTCTTGAGTTACTTTTTATTTCAAATATCAAACAAATTTACTATATTGATCGATAATAATCATTACTTACACGTTTTATTAAGTCTCTTTTCCTATTTCCTCCTTCCTTCTTCCTTCTTCTATTAGTAGTATGGATCTCATCACATTCCTAAATGTTGCTTAAGAAAGATTTATTGAAGTGTGGAAGTAACATACGTCACTCTTTTAAACAAGACATACATTAATTTGATTACGTCAGTTCTAACCTTCCAAATATGTAAATTTTTACTATGATTTTACGCTTGTTTCTTCTCAATCTATATCAAATTCTATATTATAATATAAAATTTAAACACACGATTTTATCAAATAATGTTTTAAGGTAAAATTCGAAGGGTAAAGAGGTAAAATTATATCAATTTTCTAAGGGTTTTTCACGATATATTTCCTGTATTTAGTTTATTAAGTACAGATAATACTTGTGTGTATTAAGGCTAGCTACTCTATGACCTTTCTGACTTGTTAAAAAAGGCAGTGATTAAGCTGAAATTTATCTATAGTATAGGCTATAGAAATTGCCCTGTATTGCAGGAACATTTTAGCATAAGTACAATATCAATGATGATAATATAGAGAGAGTATAAGGATTTTTAACTTATGTGTCATTACGCGAGAATAGGGCACGAAACGATATTAGATGAACCCTGGATGTTATTTTTATGGCAATCGATCGACCGCGATGATCGATCGAGTGCTTTTTCGAACATATTTCGGCTGGATGATTCATTATCTGGTATTAACCGATTCAGACTTAGATTCGTAGCAAAAGAAAATGAAATAATTCGATGAATCTGTAGACGTGTCTGTACGAAACAACGCATTTTCTCGAGTGAAAGCGAATAGGGTAGCATGTTCTTTTCGTTGTAAAGCCGTTGTTGAACCGTAACTAATAGACATGTGCCAGACTTCGGGTTCCCTTCGTGCAGATGCCACAGATGCTACTGACACGTAATTTTCCGACAGACACGCGATTTATCGATTAATTCCGTTCGAACAACGTGGCTTACGGTTACAAGTCGAAAACTATATGATGGTTTCGTTTCTTCAGTGTTAGATGCCACTGGAAAGATCCCTACCGGTTTCATGGAAGGATCCTTCATGGAACTTGGTTCCTATGACGAGTGTATCAGAGTGGATGCTAAATCAGAGAAGACTCACTTTACTGGAAAGCATTGCTCCATAAAGCTGGCATTACAATGGAAGGTGATACTTAGCGAAGAACACGAAAGTTTCAGAGAATTGGGTGCACAATCAGCTGACGTACCTATCGAGATGCTGGTGAGTTCTTCGATTTTTACTGAATTTAGATTAAGTTTTATACTTGTCGAGGTATCACTCTCATTATTTAAAAAAAAAGGGAGGAAATATACAGTATTTATGTAAAGGCATTAAGGATTTTCCAAAGATTAAAAATGTATTCAAATGGTATTATGAAATCTCTTTGAGTTGCAACTTCATCTCTGAGCATTCAACTTTGGCAGAAAAGCAAGTTTTAAGAGATTAACGCCATTATAATTTGATTATCTAGTTATTGCTATAGCTTTAACTTGTAGCGAAGTAGAAATAAACAGTAAAGAACCCCAAGGTAAGTTACAAACTATACCGCAATGTATGTTCCATCAGTGTTATAAGAGTCTATTCGTAGAGACTTTACACCGATATATTAAAATATTAGTAATAAATTTGGTAAGTTTTAAAAACAATTGATTTAGAATCATTCTTCATTCATAAACACCATACTTCTTTTCGGGATCGCTCGCTTTACAACTAGTATAAATGTTTAATTATGACGTTATAAAAGGCAGTATTTTGGCACGTAATCTCAATATATAACATTGAACCTATAGGAAAGAGAATCCTCGCTTTACGACGTCTTCCTAAATGGCGATTCTTCAAGAAATATTAAATAGTATAAGCGAAGATTTATTGTATTTATTATATAAAAAGTTAATTCGGTTAATTTTTTATTGATTAGAAACAATATTAAAATGAATAAGAGGAATTTAATGAAATTATAAATACTGAGGATAACTTCTAAAAATATTTTGAAATAAATATATCGATTGTCTGGCAACACTTATTATAATTTGCTAGCTTGGCGGCCATTTTTGAAAATGGCCACCAAGCTATCAGTTATAAAAGATACAAATGATTTTGTGCTTCTTTACAATTATTTTCAATGAAATTTCATTGAATATAAATCGTAGAAAAGCTCAGAATCTTTGGCTGAGTTCTGTCCATAAGTTCTTGGAAACTGCCACGTTAATTGAAAATAATTCGGTTAATTTTATTTAAATTGGAACACCTCCAGCATTATTTCCCACCTCATACAGTCGATTTTACTGTTTATAATAATTGTGAATGATTACAGATGTATCTATGATTATAGAACATACAGCGTCATAATTGTACTGTACATTCCCACGATTCCTCAAAATGGACCACAAATATTTATACATTTTGAGGACTCTCGAATACCCCATATGTAAGCGAAATTCATTATATAATTATTTTTAATTTGTGGCCCTCTATTTAAGCGCTAAATTGGTTTATTAGATAACCTACTAAGAAGAAAAATTGTATAAAAGAAAGAAATTGGGAACTTGAAGTTGCATGATAAGTGAATCGTACCTCACGTGTCAATGATATAACTGTGTTTCATTTTCAGATTACAAGTAGACCCCCCTATAACACTATTGATAATTCCGTTTTATATGAATTCCATGTTGTACGAGTCACTTAGATTTTACAAATTCTTGTGCCGGGCTGTGAACGGCTCACGTATTTGTAAAATCTAAGTGACTCGTACAACATGGAATTCATATAAAACGGAATTATCAACAGTGTTATAGGGGGGTCGACTTGTATAGCCATTCATTTTCTCCTTCTACTTCACTTACACGAAGAATTCTTGAAGAAATCAATGACTACCCTCCCATTAACTATATATAATATCCACCATTAACAACTTACAGATGAACCCTTTACATTTAACAAACAATTTTCGCTTACTATTTTGAACTGATGAATATTTTTACACCCTTCTTGCATTCGTTGCATTGTCAATACTTTTCTAATGAGAAATTTTGAATATTTTTTTACATCTTTATAATTTTTATTAGCTCGTCTATCACTTTTCTATACGTAACATTTAATCACCGATACCTTTCGAATATCTCTATTAATTTTTAAACGTTCCACCGGATGGCGCTAGATGTATCTAATCACCCCTGTCACGACGATAATACCGATAACAAATTCGAGACTCTGCACTGCACGCAAAGAATTGCGTTTTGGTAGAAAAATTAATTTACTTTTAATTTAATTTTCTATTTTTTTTTTCTAGTGTTTTTAACCGTTGGGTAATTTCTGTACATTATGTGTTTAATCTCTTATTGGTTAACACACACGCCACCAGAAGGCAACGTGGTAAACAAGTACAGTATATTATAACACAATTGGGAAAATGAATAAACAGTATTATCGCCTGTGTATTTGCATTGTTAACGAATCGCTTTCCCATTGAATCTTGCATGAGATGAGCCTTTCTATATGCAAAAGAGGCCAAGATTCGTTACTGGCATTAGAGGAAAATCTACATTTTTTTAGTGTCTTCTAAGACTACGTACAGTACCCTTCTGTCTTAAGAACGATTGAAAAACGGATTCATTTCGGAGATTTAAATGGCAATGACGCGAAATTAACCTTCGCGATTAGTTTAAAAGTAACCCCGTAGACACGAAGGTTTTCGGTTTTTACTCGAATTTCTCTTACATTTCGGTTATTCGTGTCATCGAGATATCTATTGTTAGATTGGCGACAGAAGAAAACCCACGTAAAGAAATTGAATCATCGACCACTACGGTCGATCTCGGTCGTTATGCCTATGATTTTACAAAGAAGCAGCAGCGCGACTACAGAGGAGTTAGGTAGGTGCTCTCACCTATCTATTAAATATATATATACTGTATATGCGGCTTTACAACAGTTAAGTAAACGACGCCATTATAGATTCGTCACACCTGCTCGTTTACAGCAAACAATTGTAAAAAAAAAAATGTTATATTTCTACATCGTTCTTCAAATTTTATCTTATTTTATTTTTCCCGTGAATAATTTTAAATCGTCGGTTAAAAATTTGCTACGATTACGCACTGGTGCCACCAGAAAAGAGGTGAAGAAAACGTTGCCAGTTTAAGAAATCCCGGTTAATTCACGGTTGCCAGATTTGCCGTGCAAATTCTATTTCGTTTTTTTTTTTATTTTCCAGTACGACTACCGTCCCATGGAAGTTGCCAACATTATATACGGCCTGTGCCTTCCTTCTGAATGTAACACCAGAGACGTCTTGCAGTTGACGAATTCCGGTAAGTGTTATTTAGACACCGAACGAGATACGGCTTCCGATTTTCTCTCGGTTACTTATTTTACTTTGGCCAAGGAGCTCAGAATTGGATTAATTACTCTAAAGCCGATAAACGTGCTCTCGTGCACTCCCTAACCGCGTACTTTAAACGAAGTGTAGCGAAAGTACCGTCATCGATTTGGTGGCGAGTCGTCGTCGTCACTCGTTACCCGGTCGACGGTGGTAATTTACGTGTACCTTTTTCACTTTCCATTACTTTTTTTTCCCTCGTGCGCCCAGTGGAAAAAAGAAAAAAAAAAGTGAAGATCTACGCGCATTTAACTCAAAAATATTCGATAAATTTCCGTATTAATACCCATAGAAAGTCATGGATAGAAAAACCTTCCCTCCACTTCTTTGGTATCCATAAAAATATTATACAACCCATTGAAGAAAAGATTTTTTCAGAGCCGCTTCGAAAAATAATAATAAAAAAAGAGCTCGTAGCATAGGCCCACGTGCCAGTAAAGTGTTATTTATGGTAAAGAATTTCCGCGCGGAATAAACGTCAAAATTTCACCTTCAGAAGCGAGAGGGTATTTTCTGTTTCAGTGTTGGATAAATATTCCCTGCCGTTAGACGTCGTCAGAGTGAATTGCGAAAAGAAATCGGAAGGAAGAGAACTTACGTCCTGGGAAATTGCTGCCTGGTGAGTAATTCCGTTGCAAATGTTCCGCTCCGTGCCGTTATTAGTTCGGGGTGAAACTGCAGCACGTGCCAAACCGAGAGGGAAGAACGGGAAAAGGTCGTCGACGGCGTAGTCATTTCCTGCTCCGTTTTAATTATAATAAAGTACCCCATCGTTTTTTTTTTTTTTTATTTTAATCCTGACGTCCGATAAGAGCTTCGTCGTCCCTCCTGTCGACGGGCGATCGTCTCCAAACTCGTCCCCACTCTCTCTTTTCGCTTTCGACACTCCCGCGATAGACGGAAGTTACTCGGCACTCAAACGGTTAACCACCGGATGCAACCCATTGTTACCTTCCACCCTCCCGATTAACGGGTTTAGTTCGTTACACCCTTTACGACGGAGGGGGGGAAGGACGAACGAAATTAATACTTCGCGCCGATTGGACGGATTTGAAACGAGCGCCAATAAGTACAGTACGTCGTCGCCATTTTTTTCCCAGTCTACGGAATAAAATTCCGAATCGATGCCGCTCGAAAGGCACACCAAAAGCCAAGATTAATTGCATTCGTTTGATACGTTTTAATTCTTTAGCGCCAAATTATAATAATCTTCTAATTGGTTAAACGTTCGAGATTAAGAGGAGATTAGAAAATCCTTAAAGGATCTTCCATGAACTTCGTGGACCTTATTGCAATCTCCTATCTTTGAAAGCCCGAATTGAAATATTGCGATTCCGTTCTTTATTCTTTAGCCAAACCAATTACTCTATCGAGGGCGAGGGTGTGTTAATAATGGCCACGTGCTTAGCGAAGCCTGTCGGAAAACTCGATCCTTCTCGTACACCGCAACAACAGTAGACGAACGAAACACGGGTCATTGTCGATCCCATATGTTGAGGTCAACTAGCGGTTCCGCTGGCTTAAAACGTTAAGGGTCTTCCGCGCGTGGGCCCTCTTTTCTTCTAATCCTCTAGACCGAATCGATGTCGCGGGGGGATCTAATCGACCCTGCGGTAATTTCCCCGTTATAAACTGTGGTAATCCCCACCCCTGTCGACCGCCGGGTGTCATCGATTCCGCTCTTCGATTGATCCATCTCTCTTAGACGTCAGTTCCTTCATTTTCGCTTCCCAAAACGCCATTAACTTCCGACAGGCGCCAAGTTCTTAGAAACTGGACGCGAATTTACAAAAGAAAAAAAAATCCCCCATCGACTTATTTTAAATTCGCGTGTCATTTGTTTTCTTTCAGTTGTTTCTTAGCATCCGTGGTCATCTTGGTGCTGGTCGGGACCTTCATCGACCTTTGCACGTCGAGGGATATTCTGAATCGAAGTAAGTCCCTATATTTAATGAAGACGTAAGAGGAGGGAATCTCCATTATTTTTTTCCCTCGAAATGTTAAAATTTCGGGATTTTTTTCCGTCAGGAATCTAGAAAACATCCCAATAACTGACGCCCTTCTGTCGCTTCGGACTTGAAGGGAGGATTTATTATTATATATATGAATTTAATATCTTTAGTAATAAATTAGAATGGCGAAGATTGGAATATATATTAATGCAAATTCCCTCTTAAAAACATTATAATTTTTTTCTTTATTAACGTATTCGTAATACAAAGGACATACAACATCAAACTTAATCCTTAACAGGTTATTTAATTACTTAATATACAATTTTTCGGATTATCGAGTAACGTATGCGAATATAATTGCCCATAAATGGGAGAATTCTCGATGTACAGGAATGGTTCCTGAAGTTTTCGGGACGTTTGGTAATATAAATTACGAGAAATTTCGTATAACATCGAACAATTAACAAACACCGTGAAGTCCTCTTGATGATCCTCGAAAAGAGAAAGGAGATTTGCGGGGCGGCTGGGGTTTTGTTCTCCTTTTTTCGATCTCCATAGGGTTAGAAGGATCCTACGTAGGATACGTAAGGCAATTATTTAGTTATTTGTGGGAGTAAAAAGGGATCCTGTCGTTCCTCGTAGGGATTCGTCAGCCGGTAGACTCCGGTTGGTCGACTTAGAGATCGGAATCGGAGCGAGAGTGGAGGAAGGAAGGCGCTAACAACCCCGAGTGATAATCCTTTCCGGTCGAAGAAGGAGACCGATATCCAATTAAGGAAGCCGCGGGGTGGTAAGTGGCCGGGCGCGCGGTTCCGATTTTAGACGCCGTCTCCTGTTACCGAGGATATCGGATTACTGCATCGATCCCGGGGGAACACGCGCCTCGGGATGCTCTCTCTCTCTCTCTTCTAAACTCTTCTCGTTCTTTCAGGTAAGACGGGAAGAATTCTGAGAGGCTTTTCCTTCTATACTAACGCTAAGGAGGTGGCAGAAACAACCAGTCGAGCCGGAACCTTTGGATGCTTCCACGGCATGAGAGTCATCTCGCTCCTCTGGGTGATGCTGTCGCACTCGCTCTTCTTGGCTTACCCCGATCAAATTACCGTCTTCAGTAAGTATATCGCTTCCACCTCTCTGTTTCTCCACGCCTCTCTTCTCTCCGCGAGTAGGATTACGTATCCGACGAAGGTCGTCGACTTCTACTTTCCCAAAATCTCAAAACGCGCACCCCCCTTCCACCAACGGAAATGACGCGAATCTACGTCGAAAATATAAAATATACCTTGGCTAATTTCCCGTCAAACACTAAAAAAATAAGCTTTTTTTACCACAGAACCGCTGAGTGGCAATCTGAAGATATCGAGGAGCCCGATCATGGCTTTGTTGGACAATGCATCGCCTTCGGTGGATACTTTCTTCGTCATCAGGTAGGCCTCGATCTACTTCCGATTTCCACACTTAAAACATCTTTTAATTTTCCTCTTCTTCTTTTTTTCTTTCTAGCGGCTTCCTTTGCGCCTATTCCACTTGGAAATCCTTGGAAATTAATGGAGATCGGATCGACATTCTGTCCATCTTGTTGCGGAAGTTATGGAGGTGAATATTGAAATCGCTCCAAACATTCCTCTTGCAATCTAAGAGGGTCCTTTCCTACTTCCTCTCGGAAGGAAGATTGCTTCCTTCCGAAATACCCGTTTTCTAAGGCATTATCGGGAATATGGTGTAATTTGCAACGCATTGAAAGATGGATAGAGATGTGGCACACGGGAGGAACGTGTCAACGTCCGGGAATGGACACTTAATTAATTACAAATTTCCTTTCAGATTGAGCCCTTCGATGTGGGCCACTATAGCCCTGACCCTGTTGCTTCCACGTCTGGGAAATGGACCTCTGTGGAAGGAGAATTCGGAATATTTGGCAGGGGCCTGCCAGCGCAACGGTTGGACTAACCTTCTCTTTCTACAAAACCTATGGTCAATGGAGGATATGGTAAGTGGATAAAGAATGGTACGAAGATATCTCGGTGTCTATCCTCCATACTTCGATACTCCATTCATTTTAAGGGTTACTCTTCTACCCTTTACAACGAATATAACGTATTTTAAATGCGTATAATTTCGAAAAAAATCAATAGAAATTTATGCATCAAATTTAGAACTAAGGAATATAGGAATCCTACTCCTACACAGGACAATCATTTTTTTGGCGTGGCGCCATCTATCGGTTTTCTTTCGAAATTTTTGGGTGGTTAGCGTAACGTAGGCCCTAGTACTGTAGCAAAAACTTACGAAATCTTGTCCTATATCCATAATAATCTTCCCATAAAGAATGGAAGATCCTTGGCTAAAGACTAACTTTAAATTTACTGAAGGACTTTCTTAAGTTTCGTGGCACCCCCCCTAAATGGTTTATTATTTCAAAAGATGATAATTAACAATGGCTTTTCTTTATTTTCAGTGCCTAGTCCACACCTGGTACGTGGCCTGCTTGATGCAACTCTTCGTTATTGGTGTACCGCTGCTTCAACTCTGTTACAGGTAAACTTTCTCCACCCCCACTCGCGTTTTCAATGGAAACACTTCTCTCTATACGTCACCAGTTCGTTCCGTTTACTTTACGCTCCTCCTCCCTCTTAGTCCGTTCCAAATCGACGATTGCATCTCCCATCTATCAGTGAGTACTGCGTGACTCGGTGATGATAACCTCCGGGGTTACAATGTGTAACTCTCGACGTCTTCTCCGATTCCCACCTTTAAATAATCGATCGAGCGGCCATCCGTCGTTCTACTTTCGATATTTCATAATGTACAAAGGGCGAAAGATGGGCGTGTACTAAAAAAAAAAAGAAGAAGAAAAATAGCGAGTTCGTCTCGTGCCACTCCTACGCGTAACTCCAAACGGTTACGATTTATCGGCAGTCGAAAGTTACCCCGTGTTGGCCTTATTCAGATTAGCTCGGTTGCTCGCACTTCACCTTCGATTAATGTGAAGTGTGAGCTTAAATTTTGAAGATATCGGAGGTCCTTCGAGTGGGGGGATGGAGCACTCGGTGTTAACACCAGATACACCCAAACTGTGTGTAAAAAGTGAACCATAGAGAAGGAAAGATGTGAATCTGTAGGAAGAAGGGGGTACAGTACAAAACCTTATCTGTGTGTTTATTTCTCCGTAATCCTTCCCTCCTATTACGGTGTAAAATTACGGATCGTTTCCTTTATAAGTGTTCTATAACGTCAGTGTTTTCTTTCAGACGTTTTTGGCTTGGTCTTGGTGTAGGCATTGCTTTGGCATCGACTGGTATGGCCGTGTGTATGCTCCTTACCGTGCTGTACGGACTTCCCCCCGCTCCTCTCTACTCCAGTTACGGAGTCCAGTAAGTAAAAATTGTTTTTATAAACAAGGTCCCACGCGACTCCTAATCCTAATCCTTGTCTACCCGATATTAATTATCTTTTCGTTTCTAGCGCCATAGTTAAACACGTGTCGTTTCAACTGATAAAGCCTCACCAACACGTCGGAGCTTTTTTGATAGGAGCGGCCACCGGTTATATATATTTCAAGCGAGGAAAAACACCGGTTCCAAAGGTTTTTTTCGTTTATTTCTTCTTTGTTTAATGCTAAGTACACACGGAGAGTGTCCTGCTGGTTAGAAAAGCCTTTTTTTTTGTGTGTGTGTGTTGTTAGATATACGCGGTGTTAGGATGGATCGTCTCCCTGGCTGCCATGTCGGGCGTGGTATTTGGAGTTCAGAGCTTCCGAACGGATAAGGTGTACGAAGGCCCTGTAGCCGTATTGTATTCCGGACTGTTNCTAGGAGAAGCGGAAATAGAAATTCCAAACAGAGTCTTGCGGCCTCCCTCCCCGGACGCGAGACGACGGCCAACGGGACGCATCCATAAACCGTTTGGAAGGGAGCGCATTAAAAGTGGAACGACCACCGTCGTCCCCTTTCCCCCGGAGGTTTCGGCGGTGCGGGGGTCACAGATTAAACTGGGACTACCGTCCTTCCCGCCTTTAAACTCTCCAATCTATTTTATCTTTCTTCTTGTATTCCGGACTGTTTAGAAATATCTGGTCCACGGCCGTGGCCTGGATATGTTTCGCTTGCGTCACCGGGCGCGGAGGTAAGCGACGGCGCAACGACGCGCTGGTACTGGTAACCACATCTCCTAATTCACCCTTCTCGTTTTCTTTTCAGGACTGGTCAACGATCTGTTATCTTGGTCACCGTTTTCCTCCCTGGCTAGGTTAAGTTATGCCGCTTACTTGCTACACCCGTTACTCATCTGTTATCACACGTCTAGGATCCGATTTCCTTACTACTTCGACTACATTACGCTGGTAAGAGCGGTTCTTGGGTAGTGTTTGGTAACCGTGTACAATACGTATCCCGTGTGACGAAACGTTTTCTTGTCTTTACAGGGAGATCGCTACGTCTCGTACGTGGTAATAACGTTCGTCTTCGCCTACTTCTTTCACTTGATGATCGAAATGCCTTTCTCCAACGCGGAAAGAGTACTTCTGGACACCAAGAAGAAGACAGAATCAAAAGAATCGTAGAAGAGGGAAGGAAATCAACGAAGTCTTTTGTTTTCTCGTGGTGTGGAGGAATTGCTCTTCTCGATTCTTCGATAACTTACCAGTGTCGGACTCGTTACAATTTCCAGAGGACCCTTTATAGTTCCGTAGACGGATACGACACAGACATGGTGGGATCCACTCTTCTATCAACTGGGAAAAAAAGAAAATGGACCAAGTCTCCGTTCTTTCGCAAATTTCAATGTCTCTTCTTTCCGACAATTTGTACCGAAATAAATTCTTCGTACTCTCTTCTCGAGAATTTCTGTTTTGACCGGCACGGAGAAGAAAGCGCGTGGAGAGCGCGACGATGGCTGCGCCTTGGCGTCGCGACCGATTTTACGCTGGAGAATGGCGTAAACGACTTTGTCAATTAAGTGCACCTAGAAGAAGTTACTAGAGGAAGAACGGCGGAGGGGGGCGAAGGAGCCGTAGAATCTTTAAATCGGCGTAGAGCGGTAGACGGCAATTAAACGAGAATGTCCGTCCGACGGGAAGTCGTGGGACCGCTTCAATGTCGTCCTCCCACGCGCGCGACGCCTCCGCAGACGGGCGGGCGTCCGAACTTCCGGTCCGAGTGGCCCGCTTCCGGCCTGGACGGTAGCGGCGGACGGCGCGAGACCTCGCCCCGAGTAACGAGCGCCTTCGGGCCGGAGTCCATTCGAGCGCAGATTAATTTTCCGCTCGCCAATTTATCTGATTACGTTTGTACAATGCTTTTCTCTCCACTCCCATTCTCGCGGGGACCGCACAAAATCCTTTTGGGTGTGATTTATTCATTACCCGTTTGCGCCCCCCCGCCGTTGGAAGCGCAGTTCGGGGTCGAGAGGGGAGGCGCACCGGCCCAAGGCGGACACGGACCGACGTTTCATTACCGTAATATACGCGCCTGTCCCGAGAGACGTGGCGTCACGTGTCCGCGTCGGCGCGGCGCGCGCCGTCGGCGGAGCGGCCGAAAAAGGAAGCCGCGGCGCGTCACGCTCCACCGCGCCGACGGGCGGGCGCGAACAGCGACTCCGGATTCGACTTCTGTCATCGCGGTGGCTAACGACGACGACAGGCGCGCGTAATCGGTGATGCCAATCGGTGTTATTACGGAAATGGAGGCGGCGGCGCGGGGGATGGGGACGTCGGCGGAGGCGCGGAGCGGCGGGGAAGCGGTCCGCGCCCAATTAGCGGGCCGGAAATCAAAGGGAGGCAATTGCGGACGTCGTTAAAAATCGCCCGACGTCATTAAGGCGGCGTTTAATGAAAGGCGTCCGAGAGACGTCGTCGGCCGGCGCGCGGCATTCTCGAGATTCCTGTCGGCCTGCAGTCCTCAGATTGTTGTGCGTGCCCGGTAAATTTAGGATGTAATTTCGGCCGCAGGCATTGTCGTGGCGGGAAAATTGATGGCTCGCTAATATCGCCGGCCACCCGGCGGGCGGCCTCTCCCCTCGTCTCTGGCTGCATAATTGAAACCCCCCGTTAATATTTAAATCTAATTATTTAACGGCAAGCGGATACGCCCGGTCCGTCGACTCCCGGCTACCGAAACGACCTCGACCCTCCGGTCCTCCGGGTCCGGTGATTCACCACCGCCCGGTACGCCCGCTTCTCGCGCCGCGCCGGCGCGCCGCCGCCGCCGCCGCCGCCGCCGCCGCTCGGAGGAGGCGACTCCCTTCGGGGAAGCCACCGGACCCGGTCCAATTTGCAACGTTCCAATTCTCCTCCCGATTTTTTCCCGCTCGATTTTCTGCGCCTCCCCCAAGACTTAAAATTTTATACTTAAGTAAAATAATCCCGGAGGACTCCGTTCAATCAACAGGAGAGCAATAACTCGGGATAAGCGAGTTTTTCCACCGTCTCCTAGGAGAAGCGGAAATAGAAATTCCAAACAGAGTCTTGCGGCCTCCCTCCCCGGACGCGAGACGACGGCCAACGGGACGCATCCATAAACCGTTTGGAAGGGAGCGCATTAAAAGTGGAACGACCACCGTCGTCCCCTTTCCCCCGGAGGTTTCGGCGGCGCGGGGGTCACAGATTAAACTGGGACTACCGTCCTTCCCGCCTTTAAACTCTCCAATCTATTTTATCTTTCTTCTACTTTCGCTCGGTCCACTTTCTCTGTCTCTCTTTCCATCCGTCGCGTCGGCGCGTCGCCCCTCCTTTCCCGGGGCGTCGCGCCGCCGCTCCCGCCCAGGGAAAGGAATGTCGTATCGGCTACCGGGAATCCGGACGCCGTTCTCCGAAAACGCTCCCGACTCTCCGGAGACGGAATTAAAGCGCGGCCTCGCCTCCCCCCACCGGGCCCTTCCGGGGGGCGCAAGCCTCTCCTCCTCCCTCTCATTTATCGCCCGATAAACGCCTCTCCCTCCCTCCCTTCGACGTCTCTATTACATATTTTCTCCGCGGTACCGGACATTATTACGCACAAATTGCCCGGCTAAATTAAGCCGGCGCCCGAGAGGTAGGCAGGGAGGAAGGGAGGAAAAACCCGAACGCTCCCCGTTCACAATCCGCCGCCGCCGCGCGCCGCCGTTTAAGAGAGCGACGCGATCTGGCGCGCGCGCCGGGTGGGAAATTAATAAGAACGGGAAGGGAGGACGGGGGAAAAAAAGAAAGGCGGCGGGCGCGCGGGGCGGTAAAGCTCACCCCGGAGCCAGAGGCGTAATTACCGGCGGCGAAGCGAGGAGACAAGTAATAAAAGAAGGAGAGGAGTATCGACGGTGAGTTAAAGGAGGAAAAAACGCGGGACGGGCACATAAATCAGTCCTTTCGGGTAATGTTCGGGACGGTCGTCGCGTCCTTCGCATGCATATACTAGGACCGACGCCGGCGCGGAGGCGGGGAGATAAACGAGCCTTCCCCCCGCGCTCCCCTTTCGTCGCCGGTAATTTCGGGAATTCCGCTCGGCGCGCGCCGCGATATTGAGAGAGAGTCGGCTTCCCCGCCGAGCGCGGCGATTCCGGTGAGAAGCCGGATGTAACGGGGAAGGAATTTTTATGGGGCCGACCCCGGGCCGGGCTGCTGGGAAATCACTCGGAGCGCTGGCAGAATCTCCCGCCGGATGGAGCGCCGGCGCCGTACGCTACGCAATAAATTAAAGTCCCAAAACGGCGACGAAAAGTTTTCGGGGCTTTAAGAGGGAGGAGGATCCTCCGGGACGAACCATCAATTATTCACGTTTCAATTTCGGTGATGGAAGAAACGACCGAGATTTTTTCCGGAGATAAAACGGATTAGGAGACGGAGAGAAGAGGAATGATTTAGTGACCGACAACGTCTTTCCGGACGGTTACCTTGGCGACGGGCCCGGGCGGCCCGGTACCCCCACGCCTCTCTTTTCCCCCCACAATCGGCCGCGCGCGCCCCGGGCGGAAAAAGCCGGTCGTTAGGGAAGAGACGGTAAAATCTGTCTGTTTATCGTCGCTGATTAGTGGAAGAGCGCTTGTTGACACAACCCCGGGCAAACACGGGCTCCTTCGCCCGCAGTCGTCGCTAATCACTCCTCCGAGACTCTCCTCGACTCGGCTGTTTGTCTAAGGTGGAGCTCTGTTTGTACGCCGCAAATCGCCGTCTCTCGCGCCCCTCTCCTCTCCCCGCCGGCCGACGGCCCGCCGGCCCGGTTTTCCCCTTCCCCCTTCCTCCCCCGGCTGCAAATTTCCCTCGTCGACGGTCTCGGGCCCGCTCCTTTCCCCGCCTCCCCGGGGATCCTGCGGGAGAAGACTCGCGGCCTCTTCGCTCATCAACATGGATGAGCGAGAGTCAAAGAAACTTCTCCCCGTTACGTTGCGCCCTCGTTTGTAGTCGACTCACACTCCGGATAGACTTTACTTTTTCCTCTTTTTTTTCTCTCTTTCTTCATCCCTCTCGCGAGCACCCCCGTCTTTATTCCGCGCTCGTCCGCCCGGTCGCGCCGCGTTGCTTTCTTTGCCGCACCCGCCGCCCTCTCCGGACGCGAGCGGGAGGGGGCGAGGGGCAGGCGGCGCGAATATTAAACGGATAGAACGGGGCGCACCCCGTAGACAAACAAGGAGCGCTAATCGAGTGGAGAGGGTGTCTCTCTCTCTCCTCCGCCTGCCCAAACAAATCGGTCGCCATGTTTGCGTTGGAAGATCTGCCGACTGATTAATGGGCCGGCGGTGGCCACCGCGGCCCCGATCGATATCCCTTTCGACGTCGGGAGCGGCGGGCGAGCGGACGTCCCGATTCGTCGTCGCCCACCGGAAACGGGTGGCCACGTCGCTTCCGCCGGAAGACGCGGGGCGCGGCGCGGACGGGAGAGGATGGTCCCCCTTCCCGGAAGAAACGGTCGGCGGTATCGACTCTTAATTAGCGCGGCGTCGGACGAGGGAAGAAGCGACGACGCGGGCGGTCGATCGATGGCCTAATCGATGACACCTCGCGACGGGCCCGATCGATGGGCCGAAACGCGGCCGGCCGCCGAATTCGGACCGTCCCGAGCGACCGCCGGAAGTCGACAATCGGATTTGCGGCCTCCCCCGTCGCTTAAGACCGACGGGCATCGAACGGCACCGCCTCCCCTCTCGGGGGAGGAGGACGATCGGGGACCGTCCCGGCTAACGAGTGATTAGCGGGAAGGGCGCGCGCTCGGCCGGAAATCCAATCCGAGAAGAAGACCGGCCCGGGGCCATCCTTCCGGACGACGGGCGGTGATTGTGTTAGTTCCCCGCCTCCTGCCCGCGGGCTCGGCGCCCTCGGCCGGCCTCGTCCTCCTTTATCGTCCGCACGCGGCCCGACGCTAACCGTCGGCGTCGCGGGACTCCCGACGATCCTGCGGTGGTCCCCGAACGTCGTACGTGACCGAATACGTCTCCGGAGTCGCGGGTCCCTCTAGGACCCTGTTCTCCGGGTTCCGCTTCCCTGCTCACCCGTCGGGACTCTCCGGAATCGATCGGCGCGGGCCCTCTCTCTCCCGAAACGGTAAAATGAACAGTAGAAGAATTCACTCGACCCCCGAAAGAATCCCGTAGACGAGAAAACCATTCGGACGGCCCACGTCTGGAAAGACGACACACGTCACCGCCTCGTGTCGGCGATAAACGTCGCGTTTGTGACGAGTTCTCCCTTTGGCGGATACAAAACATCCCTTCCGCACCACTACGCACCGCGTCATTAATTCCTACCTCATAATAACGGCAATAAAATTGTTATTGTGCTTTAAGATTCGTCTCCCGACCGCAGTCCGAACCCGAATAATGTTCCCTTTTACGTGGGTGATCGTTTGCAGACGAGGGGGGGAGAGGACATTTTTACTCGTACGTCGAGTCGGAAAGCCATTCCCTTCCACTCCGTAACCGAGGTGGTACTCCGTAGCCGTGTCTGGTACGGTGCAAATAACACTCGGTTATCCGACTGTAATTTCTACACCCGATTCCGTATATTTGCCGACGTTTCCGGTGTGTGTGTATATTATGTAAATTAGAATGTATTGTGCTGGGAAAATACCTATGAAATATTACGTTTTTTATCCGGCCGTGTAATGCCTAGTGTGTGTTTGATGAATCGTCTACGACAGTTGTTCCATCCCCGTACATCTCGTGTATTCTATTCCGCCAAACTGCGCCTTTTGTGGTCCGTTTTAAGCGATTAATTTTTACGATTCGATTATTATTATTATTGTGGTGAAGGCCCCGGAAAACACACAGACGTTTATGTCTTTCGGAGTAAAGTGCGCCGTCTCTCGTAACAGTACACGTCGCGAGGCATACAGTGAGGTATATTTTCGGGCGTGTCTGCGAGAAGAGACCGTTATTTTTAAGGCCTATTATTTAAAAAACTGTCCTTTGTTATGATAGGATAATGCTAGAATATGCTGACAGAGAGTAGAAAGTACCGAGAATGGTAAGAACCACTTCCGGTAACGGGAAAAGTGTTAGGTCCACTAAGGAGTAATCCGGTCGCTGTGAATGTCTGGTTTGAGAAATGGCTTCCGAGTCCTTCGACAGACATTTATCGCTTCTCCCTTTTGCTAACTGATTCTGTACTTTTAGAACACATCTATCACTTCCTCCTCGCTAGAAACTGTAGCAGGGAGATCTCCTTTCTTCTCGCTTTAAGCGTAGGACACTACCGTCGCTTCGCATTCGGTCGCGAAAGGCGCGCGACGTTATTCCGTTCGCTGTTACGCGCTTCTTTCCAGTTAATGTTACGCTTATCGAGTCGAGTAACGCACAAAACAGAACTCTCGTATCGGTGATAGATTGAATCGCGCGCGAGAAAATCGCGTGTTATTCGAGTCTGTAATTAAGGAGAATGATTTTCGGATCGGCGCGACTTTTCTTAGTTTACCACGCGACGCGTCGCGTATATGTTTTCTCGCTTCGCGGTGTGGAGCGCGAGCGAAAGGAACCAGACACTCGAAACTTTGACAACGGAATCTTTATTTCGACTCACACGACATAGCTAAAGCCGACCGGACGGGCGGGTGACGGGGATGTCCCCGGCCCCGGAGCGGCCCGCGCCGAACGGCGGGCCCGGCGGTCGGGCCCGTCCGTCCGATCCCTCCGGCCCTTCGGAACGGAGCGAGGATGCGTCACTAGCACGTCACACGACATCACGGCACTCGGAACCAACGGCGCGCAAACGCAGCTACGAAGATGCGCGCTCGGGGGCGCGAAAAGGAAACTTTTTTTTTTTTTACGCGTAAATGGGCAAGGATGCGTCGGCCCCGTCCGTACCTGCGCACGTACTGTACGTTATGTGTCTGTGTCTGTGTGTGTATATATATATATATATTTATAGGCGAAGGGGATAGGTCCCGGTGAATGGCGACGAC
Organism: Centruroides sculpturatus; assembly: GCF_000671375.1. Taxonomy (NCBI): domain Eukaryota; kingdom Metazoa; phylum Arthropoda; class Arachnida; order Scorpiones; family Buthidae; genus Centruroides; species Centruroides sculpturatus. The sequence goes on along the minus strand of NW_019384405.1, from coordinate 1,131,148 downwards.
TGACTGCTCCATCCACCTATTGAGAACACTGCTGCAATTGTCTAATGTCCGAATGTTGCGTCTCTTTGTGCCTCCGTAGATCCACCTTCCGCTGAAAGGCTCGTCCGCATACTTCGCAGGCGAAGGGCTTGAAACCCGTGTGCTTCCGGCTGTGGGTAATCAGGTTGGAGGACTGGCTGAAGGCTTTGCCGCACACCGCACACTTGTGAGGCTTCTCACCTGAAATTCAAAGCGCCGTTAATAAAACAGGTATCAATCACGCCCCCGCGCGCGACACGTCTCCGAACGCGAAATTGCCAACGTTTTCAATAGCGTGGCGCGACGTCGTCGCGTCGACACGCGCGGGTCGATAATTGGCGGAATAAATGGTCCGGAGGCGCGGAGAGATAGGACGAAATCTCGGGGACGTTTTCTAGACATCACAAGACGGATTCCTCCGTTTGTTTAAGTGGATCTAACGACCTTCTCGTAGAAGGTCGTCACTTTCAGGAAGGGGAAGACGACAACACCATCCGACACCTCTAACGTTTTAGGGAATAGGGTGCGGCCAAAATTTAGCAGTGAGCGCGGGCGGTTGTGGTGCCATATTCAATGACCGCTCACACACCTACCTGTCACACACCTACCATATTTAGCAGGCGGGTGAGGCTGCACACCTACCTATACTGGTAACACTCACTCGCTTGTGTATTTTCGACCCCTAAACGACAGTTAGAACAGATCGAACGGTACTTTTACGAACGAGATAAAAGAGGAGCACCCTTGCACCCGTGGTGGTAGGGCGCGAGATGTTAAAAAAATAATTATAAAATGTCCCAGACGGGGTCGAGGCCTCCTGATCCACCGATAATCGTCGTTACAATCGAAGGTGTTACCATGTCACGCGGTTACTTTCTCCGCCGTCAAACTCCCTCTTCAAACGAGCCGCCCGGTATCTAACGTTTAAAAGTCTAATCGATCCGTAAAAGAGAATTTTTTAAAAAAATTTCCCTCTTTTCCACCCTAAAACGACGGGAAAAATCGGTTAAATCGTTCGTCTTCTTACCCTTTCTCCCTTCACGAAAGGGATGAGTTTAAAGTGAGAAAACACGTAACGATTCTTACTCGAAAGCTACGAAATCACTGCAATTAAACGTAATACATATATTTAAAGCATTTATTTAGTAAAGATAAGCGTAAACGGAACCGTTTTCCGTAATTTCTAACGGTGGTAAACGGTTAAAATTTTAAGAAACCATTACGAGTATCGGTTTATAAATGATTAAAAACGGAATAAGTTAAAACATATACCAACATAATACCGTAAAAACCATCGATTTTCCAGCAAATAAAATGTTAAAATATCGCCCGTTGTCGCTAGATATAGCCTATATTATATGTTTTAATCGGAGAGGCCCCCTGACCGGGCATCCCTGCTTCCTTTTTTTTTTTTTTTTTGAACGCGCGAAAATATGCAAAAGAATGCCTTTCCTTCACGTCTCTCTCTCTCTCTCTCTCTCTCTCTACCCCCTCCTTTCTTCTTTCCTTCCTCCTTTCTTGGTGTAGGCGTGCTAAAAAGAAGCGCTGCGCGTGCTTTTTATCGATCACCCCTTCGCCGAGGTATCAAAAAACTCGCTGGGTTTTCTCGTGATAGATATTGTTCTTAACTTTTATACGTTCGGGAAACCAATTACGCATTCCCCCCCTTTCGAAGCAATACCCTTTTATACGTTCTTCTAACTCGAAATTCTGATTTCCTCCCCATTTTAAATAACACTACATTTCTCTTAATGCTACAAAATTACATTTCGAGAGATTTAGGAAATTATATAACTTGGGAAATGTGAGGAAAACACAAGAGAAACCCGTATTCTAACAATATAAATGAATAAATAAACGTGTATTGAGATATGTCTTCAGTCTTTTTTTGAGGTTTCAGATTGAGAGCCAAATCATTTTTGAGGGCTTTTGTAATCATTTTCTCGAGTTCTAACACATTTTAAGAAGGATTTCTTTTAGATTTTATGTATTTTAGGAACCATTCTAAAGTGTTAGCGACATCCAAATAAAAGTTTTAATATAAGAACCACTAGAAGATTTTGATTAAAAAAAAAGAAAAAATATTGAGGTAGATCGAACCATTCTCTCTCTCTCTCGGCAAAAAATAGAGCAATCTTTAGAAAGAAAACACAGGCCCTTATCTATAATTAAGAATCGATCAAGTGTTTTAGATATAGGAAAGAATTGTCACGAAATTAGCCGAAGTTTACTCAACTCACTAAGAATTTCACGTCTATAGAATCACGTTCTTTAACTCCTGTTCTCGGAAACATCTTGTTAAACGGGTGCTTTCACTGGGATTCAGTCGAATTGCAATTGTGTTTAAGACCCGTTACAACACACAAAGAACAAAGAAGAACCTTCAACGTGGTAAAGAACGACAGTGCCATTGTCCCATGCATCAGTTTCTGAAGGTTAAAAGATGGGCTCTATAGTACTCAACGGTGTTTAACCTAACAGATTTTTATGGCACTCACCTTAAATAGACGGAAGGAACACGAAATTGGTTTCCTAGTAAACGATAGAAGCCAAATTAATAGAAGTAACTCGTAGAGTACGTCGTAAAGCAATGGGTACCACGACGACGAGCGTTAGTTAGTGTTTCTCATAGGTATCGTTGGAACACGCGTGCCACGTCACGGTTGCTTAGCAAACGAGCTGAAATAGTGTGTAATTGTCAAATAGTGTTTTATAGTCGGTTGCGGAAGTGGGAAACCTCTTCAGTCGGTAAGCCAAACTCTACGAAATGAGTCCCATTAGGCAGCAAACTATCGTGTCCACTGGAAATTATACACGTAATGTGGCATCACGACAGATAAATTATAAGCAGTATTTTACGTTGCCATATCGAAATGAACTAGTAAATAGCCTATTTTTATATATATATAAACTAGAAAAAAAAAACACACACACACACATACAAATAAAAGGCACAATGCTCTTGTATCAATTTCGAGAAGACCCAGCGGGATCTTCGTTCCCTTCGGAAGTAAATTTCTTTAGGATAAAATAAAAAAATATTATTAAAATTTTATTTTTCCTACTTCCGGTCATAGAAAAGTACCCTCGAATTTGTTCCATTCGTTTCCGGTCCGTGATCTCCCCAGGCACTTCACACTCGGGGACGGTAAAAATATTCGGATATTGTACAAAATTGGCTTATTTATTAACGTATTTAAACTACTTAATTAAACTTGACCCACCCCTTTTAATTGTATTTTCCTTTTAGATTTTTACGCTGAAGGACTACGCTTTGCAACGTACAATTGGCACGTTTCTTTTATGAAAAAACAAAAGAAAAAAAAAATGTTTTTTTGCAATTTACCAAAAGAACTGCGAGATTTATCTGGACTAAAATATTGCGTGTTGCTTCAAAAAATATTGCTCGTTTGTATGAACGTGTGGAGGAGGAGTAGAGTGACGCCAATGGTTTAATTTAATTTAAAGACAAAAATAATATTTCCAGAAAGAATTTTTTTTTCTTTTTTTATTTTTTACCCTCTTCAACTTACGCTCCGGGGCTCTTGAATTGTTAGTGTAAACGGTGAAACGTCTAAAATCTGTGTTTTTAAACCTTATTTACACTCGGCCATCTCCTCTTCTCTTTCAGTGAATATGATCCCGAAGAAAAGAAAAAGAGATTCTAAGGGAGAAATAAGAAGAAAATCTAACACTAAAAAAAGGTATAGCCAAATTAAATTGGTACAAAAAGTGATGGCCAAGTCAAATTAAATGAATATGATACAAGAATTTCTAAGTTAAAACTAATGGAAACCAAGAATTTAAGCATGGATCATCAAGATTTTAAACTGTAAGAAACCAAATTACTGAAGATCTTTTAAATATAATCATTTGTAAAGGTATTTTTTTATTATTTTCCTCTTGTTTTATGCTTCTTCTTCTATAAATGTTACTGTTTTTTAATACCAAAAAGGGTCAGGATTATTTTAATCCTTTATTGTTCGCGATGCTTCAAGAGCGAATCCTTCTGGAGGATTCTCAATGGACGAATAAAAGAAGAATACAGTCGACCCCCCTATAACACTGTTGATAATTCCGTTTTATACGAATTCCATGTTGTACGAGTCACTTAGATTTTACAAATACACGAGCCATTCACAGCCCGGCACACGTATTTGTAAAATCTAAGTGACTCGTACAACATGGAATTCGTATAAAACGGAATAATCAACAGTGTTATAGGGGGAGTCGACTTTGCACTTCAACCCATTAGCAACACGCCTTAAGGATTCTAAAGCGTAATGATTATAGAAAACACTGCAAAAGCTTCTCTATAATTCTAATATGAATTACATATTGTACGCAATACACGCAACATTTTATAATTAATACACCGAGTGAGGGTTTCTGTACCTTAAAATTTAATTTCAATTTTTCATTGTAACGATTTAGAAAGAGAAAAAATTAAGAATATTTTTTCAATTTTTTTTTTTTCTTTTCACCCGTCCGTTTGTCTGTATTTATTTATTTTTTTTCTCGACGATAATCTGGAAAAACCAGGTTAATCGATTCAAACGAGATTCATCCTGGTTTCAGACAAAATGGCTTTTGAATGGATGGAAATCAATGTCATTAGAGACCTATCAATATCAGTAGTGAATGGAAAGATATACTGATGCATACATAAAATATCAATTGTGAAAAAATCACATCTTGTGTATAAATATATGGAAAATAATGCTAGAAAGTTAATGTATATCCTTACGTATTTATATACTTTTTTTAAAAAAAAAAAATTTAAGGATAAAAATCGTCTATAATATACAATATTAATAAATTACGTTATGAAAATAACAATAATACATTCAGATTAATTTCAAATTTAAATTTAAATTCTACCCAAACCAATCATCGTACGGATAAACGTATCATCGACCAATCATCGATTACATTTCGAAATTCATCTTAAATATAAAGCGGAGTACTATCTATGTGTTTCTTTATTGAAGAAATTAATAATTTGAAGTAAATAATTAAAAATTTGCAAAGATTTTATTGTGTTTATACTTCATCAACTTTTAATGAATGAATGTATGTATTATAAAGTATACTATACTGTACTTTTGTTGTATAATTTTGTACATAAATTTTCTATTGAGAATAAGTAAAATGTCACTTCAGAAGTCAATTAAATCGTAAAATCAAGGGTTCTATTAGTTTTATTTCCTATATTTTAAAATTAATTCTCTTTCTTCTTTGTTACTTAGGCCCATCAAGTGTTTAAAGTGATTAATAAGTGTATAATCGAAGTGCTTTCCTAGTAACAAGTATAACGATAAAATATTCTTTAAAAAATATCGTAATTTAGACGAATTGAACCATAATAAGGACTTATACGTATTTAAAAAATGTAAATTTATACAACGTTTCGGTTTTTAGAATAGACAAACAGACGTATGACACGTAAACATTAACATAATTACTATATAACAGAATCAATAGAAGGCCTAATATATATTTTTATTGATCTTAAAGGAGCCTTTTTAAAATTCAATGAGTAAATATAGTTTTATTGAAGATATGTTTATGATACAAAGTTTTAGAGACAATATATTAAAAAAATGGGGTTTGAAAATCCAAAATACACCCTGTTTTGAAGCAGAAAAAGGTCTATATAATGTGTAGTTAAGCACCATTTACACAGTCGACCCCCCTATAACACTGTTGATTGTTCCGTTTTATATGAATTCCATGTTGTACGAGTCACTTAGATTTTACAAATACGTGTGCCGGGCTGTGAACGGCTCACGTATTTGTAAAATCTAAGTGACTCGTACAANGTTGAATTTCAAAGACGAATCTTACCAGAAAACGTTGAATTTCAAAGGCAAAACTCGTATGAAAACGTTGAATTTAAAAGAAAAAAACATGAGAAAAAGTTGAATTTCAAAGACGAATCTTACCAGAAAACGTTGAATTTCAAAGGCAAAACTCGTATGAAAACGTTGAATTTAAAAGAAAAAAACATGAGAAAAAGTTGAATTTCAAAGACGAATCTTACCAGAAAACGTTGAATTTCAAAGGCAAAACTCGTATGAAAACGTTGAATTTAAAAGAAAAAAACATGAGAAAAAGTTGAATTTCAAAGACGAATCTTACCAGAAAACGTTGAATTTCAAAGGCAAAACTCGTATGAAAACGTTGAATTTAAAAGAAAAAAACATGAGAAAAAGTTGAATTTCAAAGACGAATCTTACCAGAAAACGTTGAATTTCAAAGGCAAAACTCGTATGAAAACGTTGAATTTAAAAGAAAAAAACATGAGAAAAAGTTGAATTTCAAAGACGAATCTTACCAGAAAACGTTGAATTTCAAAGGCAAAACTCGTATGAAAACGTTGAATTTAAAAGAAAAAAACATGAGAAAAAGTTGAATTTCAAAGACGAATCTTACCAGAAAACGTTGAATTTCAAAGGCAAAACTCGTATGAAAACGTTGAATTTAAAAGAAAAAAACATGAGAAAAAGTTGAATTTCAAAGACGAATCTTACCAGAAAACGTTGAATTTCAAAGGCAAAACTCGTATGAAAACGTTGAATTTAAAAGAAAAAAACATGAGAAAAAGTTGAATTTCAAAGACGAATCTTACCAGAAAACGTTGAATTTCAAAGGCAAAACTCGTATGAAAACGTTGAATTTAAAAGAAAAAAACATGAGAAAAAGTTGAATTTCAAAGACGAATCTTACCAGAAAACGTTGAATTTCAAAGGCAAAACTCGTATGAAAACGTTGAATTTAAAAGAAAAAAACATGAGAAAAAGTTGAATTTCAAAGACGAATCTTACCAGAAAACGTTGAATTTCAAAGGCAAAACTCGTATGAAAACGTTGAATTTAAAAGAAAAAAACATGAGAAAAAGTTGAATTTCAAAGACGAATCTTACCAGAAAACGTTGAATTTCAAAGGCAAAACTCGTATGAAAACGTTGAATTTAAAAGAAAAAAACATGAGAAAAAGTTGAATTTCAAAGACGAATCTTACCAGAAAACGTTGAATTTCAAAGGCAAAACTCGTATGAAAACGTTGAATTTAAAAGAAAAAAACATGAGAAAAAGTTGAATTTCAAAGACGAATCTTACCAGAAAACGTTGAATTTCAAAGGCAAAACTCGTATAAAAACGTTGAATTTAAAAGAAAAAAACATGAGAAAAAGTTGAATTTCAAAGACGAATCTTACCAGAAAACGTTGAATTTCAAAGGCAAAACTCGTATGAAAACGTTGAATTTAAAAGAAAAAAACATGAGAAAAAGTTGAATTTCAAAGACGAATCTTACCAGAAAACGTTGAATTTCAAAGGCAAAACTCGTATGAAAACGTTGAATTTAAAAGAAAAAAACATGAGAAAAAGTTGAATTTCAAAGACGAATCTTACCAGAAAACGTTGAATTTCAAAGGCAAAACTCGTATGAAAACGTTGAATTTAAAAGAAAAAAACATGAGAAAAAGTTGAATTTCAAAGACGAATCTTACCAGAAAACGTTGAATTTCAAAGGCAAAACTCGTATGAAAACGTTGAATTTTAAAGACAAATCTTACCAGAAAACGATGAATTTCAAAGACAAATCTTACCAGAAAACGTTGAATTTTAAAGGCAAAACTCGTCAGAAAACGTTGAATTTTAAAGACAAATCTTACCAGAAAACGTTGAATTTTAAAGGCAAAACTCGTATGAAAACGTTGAATTTTAAAGACAAATCTTACCAGAAAACGTTGAATTTCAAAGACAAATCTTACCAGAAAACGTTGAATTTTAAAGACAAATCTTACCAGAAAACGTTGAATTTCAAAGGCAAAACTCGTATGAAAACGTTGAATTTCAAAGACAACGTTCACTCGAAAATATTGCATTTCAAAAATTATCCGAGAATGTTGAAAGTCAAAAAATCTCGGGCAAAAACGTCGAATGATCCTTTATCCAAAAACCTAATCCAAGAAAAACGTTAAAAACGACAACCTTATTTACCGAAAACCCGAATCTTATACGAAAAAACAATCGAATCGAGACATTCGCTGGAAAACGTTTAATCGAGGTTTTCATCCAAAAAAAAAAAAAAAAAAAAAAAAAAAAAACGTTAAATTAAAAACCTGGAAAAAAAATTTGAATTTCTAATACGTGTTTTGAAATTTAACCATAAAATCAAACATTAAATTTACGTGGTAATTGTTTATCTCCGACGTGTTTAGATTTCTTTAGCCATTAAGAAACGTTAAAGTCGACAGGCGGAACCATCTTGCCCCGCATTCCCTTACGTTTTTGGTGTGTTATCGCTAGATAAATACCCCGATCGATTTTCCACGATCTTCGAACGTTCCCCGCTTCAACATTTCGTCTTATTTGGTCCATCCGACGGAAGAAAATACGCCACTTCCGTTACGTTTACGTTACGTACAGTACCTTCCGGCCTTTAACTAAATTAAACGCAGAGGAGGGGGCACAGGAATGGCAAAACCACTCTTTTTACGGAGAGATTGACGCATTCCGGAAGTCGTTACGGATAAAGTAGACCTAATAGTATCGTCCTATAAGATTTTACGGTTTGCCGAGTGACTTCCGGTCCCTTTTCGAAGGGCATAAGAAGAGGAAGGGCGTAAAGTAAAACGTTACTTCGAGGAGTCGTATCTTGAAGAGTTATCTCCCGGGCGACGCGTTAAAACGAGTTTTACAACGGGAATCTGAGACGTAAACGAGTAACGGAAAGGGCATTTAGGAAGATCCGAGTGGGTGTTTTCTTTTTTTATACACGTGGATCCACTTTAATACGCGGATTGCCCGGTTAGGATCACCTAAGAAAAATGATTTTACTGCCAATCCGGTTCGCATCTCGTAGGCCAACGCTTAAAAGCTTCGAACGAGACACTTTACGGCAACGATTTTGCCCATTTAAAAACGAAGATTCCCTCCCCAAAAAGCGATTCTTTACGTCACGGCAATGTGCCACGTCGCATCCGTCACGCAAGTATAAACGAAACGTCATAGATATACGGTGTTTTCACGTAAAAAAAATACGATTTCTGAAGTTTCCTAACGCCTAGAAGTTCGTTACTCCGCAGTGTGCCACGGCAAACTGGCCGAGAACCACCGATCCAAATTCTAAATCCAAAAGAATCGCGCTTGCATTCTCATGAAACTTTTAAATAAGAACGTTAATAATAAAGTCTTGATTTAATATTAATTTAAATATTCAAAAACTTTCGTGTTTTTTTTGAATATTTCACGCGAAGATTGATTGGATTGGTGGCTTTTTTAGAAAGTGACCCCTTTCCAAATTACGGCCAATAATCTGCGAGCTTACGTAAGAGAACGTGAACTTAAATACGGCCCGATCCGATGGGACGAGAAGGGACCTCTCACACGATATACCTATTTAAATATTTAAGATAAAGCGCGTGCCAACAACCAACCTTCGCCGAATTTGGCATGGAATCTAACGCCAAATAAAAACACCCACTTAAATTTAATACACGGGGCCAAAAATAAATTCAAATATTAAGTTATTCCACAAAAAAAAAAATTCTCTGGTATGTGGTAAAAAAACGTACAAAAACACTACGGTTTGATAAAGAAACGTTGGCCTAAAAGCTTGTATTTTAAGCGCGTTGCGTTGCGTAATTTACGCGCGCCTACGACGCGTCGCTCGTCTAACTTAGAGAAAATTTGTAGACCAACAAAGTTTCGTGAAAAGTTTTCACGATAAATAAATTCTAGAAGAGAATTTCCTCAAAATAAATAAGAAATGCCTAAAGGCCTACGCGTGCAGATTGGTAAAATTAAACTTTTCGTGCCGTAGGCGTAGCGCGTACGTGTTCTCCATACATTTAAACCATCGGCGTGGATTAGACTACCCCCGTAAGACGATTTGGGCACGAAATTCGTGGGCCAAATAGAAAATTAAGAGCGCGAGACAGTCAACTGCCCGGTTATTTGCCATATTGGGTACTCTTTAAACGCATTATTTGGCCGCGGTGAAGAGTCTAAAAGCGCAATCACCCGAACGTCTACGAAGTAGCGGGGTGATCGGGAAACCCACAAAACAAATAGAATTAACGAAACAATTTCCAATCGGTAGATCGCGTAACCTGAGGGTCACTCGGGTTAGGCTCGCGCGACATTAAAGAATCGGGTTTGATTACAGTTAGAAAATCGAATTTCCCTTCTTCGTATTCGTGAATTTTTGGATATTTATACAACCCGCAATACGTTGGAACGACTTTAAAAAGGGAACCAACATACAAAATTCGAATTCTAGAAGGTTCAAAGTTCACACTAGAAGATAAGACGGGAAAGCAAAGGGGTGGTTTCAGTAAGGCTGATAAATATTCAGGCTTAAATTAAGGGTGACGAGAAGATTTATTGGCAAAGAGAATCTCAAACGGAACCACCCGTTTTAGTGTTAATTAAGGGTGTAAAAATTCAAAAAGAATTTGATCATTCGAAGATCCTTTTCTAGATCTTCTTCATTTTCTAGAATTGACCATTAAGAAGTTCGAACTTTACGCGGCTGGTTTGATACCGTGGCTTTTCTAGAAGCGTAAAACGGTTATTCTGTGGTGATAAGTGGTCTAACTACCGTCCTACGCGCTCCTAATTTCTACAATGAGCATAATGTGTCGGGTGCTTAGGACGATCGAGTGTCGGTCGATACGCGTAAACAAATTATCGACGTTATCTTTCCGTTCGTGAATTTGTTAACACCGCAATAGAGGGAGTGGAAACGATGTAAAAAAAATGCTTTACGGCGCGTAACGCGTCGTTGGCCAGGTAGGCCTACGTGTATCAATTAGGAATAGGTGTCTTAGATAGGATTCTAGAGGCGCGTAGGTAACTTGGGAGGAGAGAAACGGTAGCTTCTGGTGGTGGTTTTTATCCTCCTCTGAAAACCGGGAGGAAGGTTTTCCGAAAGCGTTTAGACGTCTGCCAAATGGGTATAGAGGGGCGGTTCCTGGCTAAGGCGGTTTTAATTACAGAGGGCGGAGGGCGTGGGTGGGCGGCGGGAAGATTCGCGTGCACGGAAGGCCATAAAACAGAAGGAAAGGGACGAGGTACGAAACGTCCTGGCGCCTTTTGCCTTTGCCTTTCGGGGTGAGAGAGAGAGTGTGTGTTTGGCCCGGAGTCATAAAAAGGAGTCTGGAGTAAACGGGCCGGTTAGTCACCGGTCCGTGATTCAATGCCAACGGTCGGGCCTTAATTGCTCGTTACAATCCCCCCGACGCCCCGACCTCCTCTGCCCTATTGAAGTCGTATGTCACGGGGGAACGGACAAAAACCCCGAACGGTAAAGTCACGCCGGAAATATTCCGCGGTCCCGACCGGACGGGAACCGACCCCTAGGCTAACGAAGAGGGGGGAAAGAAGGAGAGGCCCGCTTGTCGGAAGGGCCCGGGGTTTCGGGAGCGGAGAAATTCGGCGGATGGAGGGGGCGTCACGAGATTCGAAAGGGAGTCAAACGCGCCGGTTAAAAATTCAGAAAGGGGGGAAAGAGGAGGGAAAAGCGTACGGTGGCTGCAGTGATTCCCCGGACGTATTCCCAGCGCTAACGAAACACTCCCACTTATTAGAAAGGGTAAAAGGCGCCCCTCTTCCTCCCCTCCGACGGATAACGACCGGGGTCCCATCCTGCAATGATTTGAGCAAAGCACGCATTGTTCTCCACAAATTCAATTTGCCGACTCATTTATCTTCTAACAGGTAAAAGCGGAAATAGAAGAGCGGATTCCATTTGCCCCTCTCCCCCTCTGCCGCTCGCGCATTCATTCCCCGCTTCCTCCCACCCGTTTCCCCCCCTCTTATGACGTTTGTCGAGGATGAAATTCCTCGGGCCGGCTGCGCCCCCAGCCGGCAAATTTGCAACCGTTTAACACCGCCAGCCGGGAGGGGAAAGTAGAGGGAAGACCGAAAGAAAAGGGGGCGGCGGCGGGCCCGGACTTAGGGAAAAATCTGTGTGCGCGTGGCGGTCGCCCCGGGCCGTCCGCCAGGAATATTCGGTAGACTTTCGGTGGGCAAACAGAGAGGATTTTAATGTCAACAGCTCGATGAAGACGAGACGCTCGGCCGCTTTCGGTCGTCTGTGATTACCCGGACGAGCGAGCTCTTGCCTTGTTTTTCTAATCCCCAGAATGGGACCGGCCTTTAATTGAATTACCTTCCCTTTTTCCTCCAGGCACGGCTTCTTTCCCCTCGGGCGCTCCCTAATTATCGTGCAGCGTCCGGGAACAAATCCACTCGCATCTAATTCAAGAGCTCTTACAAATTGCTGTCCTAATTGCGTTAGAAGGTAATACTCTTCCCGCTCTTCCGCTCTACTTTTTTTTTTTTTATATTCCTTCTTCCTACCCCCGTTTTATACGGAATACAAACTGCGCCATTATCGTCTAACGGCCCTCCTTCCGGCCCGCTCTCGGCCCGGTTCGGGATTCTCTCTTCCCGACTTCCGCTCCGAAAGGGGGACATTAAAAAAAAAAGGGGTGGACTCGCCACCTCCGGATGGAAGGGCTCCTCAAGCGCGCGTGCGCCGGGACCCTTCTCTCTTTCGGTTTCCCGAGTAACGGGGAGGGAGGAGCGCCATTGGCTGCCGACGCGACTCGGATCGGCTTGGGTGTGGCCGGTCCGAGTTTTTTTTTGTTTTGTTTTTTTTTTCGTAGAAAGACGGCACGGACCGGAAACGGAAACGGAAGTGGCGCGCGCGAGTTTCCGACTCACCTGTGTGGATGTAGGTGTGCTTCTTCATGTCGGACTTCTGGTGGAACCTCTTTCCACAGTATTGGCAAGGGTAGGGCCTGGTGTCCGAGTGGATCAGCAGATGGGTGGACAGGGTGGACGATCGCTTGAAGCTCTTGCCGCACTGTTTGCACTCGAAACTTCTCTCGGCCGTGTGAATGGCTCGGTGTTGACTAAGACTCACTTCGTGTCCGAAGGTTTTGTTGCACAGTTCGCAGGCGAAGGGCCTCTTCCCGCTGTGGGATCGTCGAGCGTGCACTTCTAGTCCGTGCGGAGTGCTGAACATCTTGTCGCACTTGACGCACGAGTACACGTCGGCCACCGAAAGGGGTTTGAGTCCGTCCGACGCCTGTCCCGCCGTCGGTACCGGTTTCGGTACCGTCAAGCGGTAGAAGGGAATTCCGAAACAGGTGCCCAGTCCGGGCGCCAAGGGTCGATAGAACTTGTCGTTGGAAGGAGTCGCCGAAGTCGAAGACAGGGAGGCGTCGCCGGCCGCGCCCACTCCCAAACCGGGAGGCGGCGAGCGAAGGAGGCCTGACGAGTGGTAGTCGCCGAGATTCAGGGGTCGACCCAGGAAGTCCTCTCCCCACGTGGCCAGTGTCAGGGAACGAAGGTCACCCGGACCGGGTAGAGAAGGCAGGTAGGCCGACAGTTGCTGCTTGGAACCGGACGACGAAGGAGAGTGGTCGCTGCGTCCTACGTTCCTGCTCTCTTCCGATTTGTTTCCTGCAACAGAAAGACCGTCACTACCAATTGCCAAAAATAAACCGCGAAAAATAACCGATTTTCCCACCTTTCCCGCCCAACAGCCGCGTATAAAACCGCTTCCAGGACGTTCGTTTACGGATAGGAACCCGAATAAAGTATAAATATTCCGGGCGGAGAACCCTCCCTTCCGAAAATATTTTACGGATTCCACCGGAAAAAAACCCCAAAAGGGTTCTCCCAACTTACAAGTCGGATCCATTCGCAGAGATAACAATTTTTCCGGTGTTATATACCATTTGCGCCCGCAAAGAAACAAATACGTAACTGGCCAAGGACAATTTAAGAAGGGCAAGTTAATAAAAAGGGGGTGTCCTACGGGCTGGAAATGCGGATCGAAATAGGGAAAGTCCGTTAAAGTTTAAGGGAACGAGTCTTTAAATCTTTAGCCACTCAAACTTTGCTTTCGTTGATCAATTTAAACCATTCCTAAACCGATTTACTAAGGTAAAATTGGGAAGCTTGGGGTCCCCTTCCTGTACTTTTAAAAGGAAGAGATCTAGCGGTAAACGGTGTATTAATGTCACCGTGGCCAACCCCGATATAAAGTAAACTGGTCGAAATTCGAAAATTTGACGGGGGGATGGATGGTCGATGGAGGAAGAGGAAGAGGAGGAGGAGGAGGAGGGCGAGCGGCGTAAAGGTTCTTAACGGTAAGTAATAAATGTTACGTCGGTTTGATATCCAATTTGTTGGCTCTGGAAGTAAGAAGCTAAATTAGATTGTCGAGTTAATTAAAATTAAATCTGTAGCCATCTTATTCGTTTGAGTCGCGCGCGCTCGACTCGAACCCATCGACTCGGCCTGGGCGCTTCGACTCGACGTTTCCACCAACCTGGAGAACGTCGGCGGTGGCCATTTTTAACTTAAATTACTCAATTTTAACTTATTTAACCTCAGAATTTAACGTCGGGGAACACTTTAAATGACGCCGTGCGTACAAAGTATCGTTCTCCCGTTTCGAGGGGACGAAATTTTGCGCGTGCGACGACCCGAACGTGGAACAAAAAGTGAGGAATTTGCTTGTTGGATGAGTAAAAACACGAAGGTAAACGGGAGGGGTGACGTGAAAAGGTAGATTGAGTGAGGAAGAGTGAGGGAAGGAGGGAGAAAAGAGTAGGAGAGATCGTAGAAAGGTAGCGCGATCCCGTCCGGGGGGTTTTAATGGTCGTCCGAGTCGAGTCCGTGACGGGGGACGTCCCACAAAAGCTTAATCGGACCGAGCGCGTAAACACATTAGCCGCAGTTCCGCCGGTCGCGTGACCGACCGTTTCGACCCGGAAGCGCCTTTTACGGTGGTGGCGCGCGCTTCCGCTGCGTCCGCGACCCTCGACCGGCTATTTGTATCGCGTGCCACTCGGCCGCGAGAGCGTCGTCCCCTTTTGTAAATATTGGCGAGAGAGTAGTCGATTCGATCGCCCGCACCCCCCATTCCTCCCCCTCCATCGATCTCCGGGGTCCTTTCCGGACCTGGAGGGCCCCAGAAACAGAAGTAGGGCTCCCCTTTCCGACGGGGAGCCAGGGGGCCCACCCGCGCCGCTACCCGTCGCTCGCTGGCTATTAAATTAAGGCCGTCGTCTCTCGGCCGGGACCGTTTGTCCGGCGTCATCCAGACACTACCCAGTCGACCGGCCATAAATCAAGCCGGCCTGCGCCCGTAATTATATTTCCCGGTATGTCGGGGACAGCTGAATGGGGAGGTAGAGTAATGGAGTGTAATATGTCACAAGATCATCCGTCTCTCCCGTTTTTAAGACGGACGTTTGGCAGATGAGTGGACTGGCGCGCCACGCTTCATCGGAGAATTATTCCGTCCGGATGCCTACGCGGCTTATTACGTCGGGTGGCCCCGACGTCCCTTTTCTCCTCCCGCCCGCCGGAGAGGGGAAGGGGGAAAGGGAGAAAGACCCGATCGGGCCGAGCGCTCGACCGCCATCTTTCTTCCTTCCCCGCGCCTAGAACAAGAGACAAAAACGCGTATCGAGCGCGCGGCGCGGGGGGATTAAGGGGCGGTGAGAAACGGCATTTGGCGATAAGCCGCTCGGCCGAGTGCGCCCTCCGCACGGCCGACGGGGCCCGGGGCCGTATGCTTTCCGAGGGAATAAGCGTCGGCTTTAATTTGGTATCGGATGCGTCTGTGGCGCCTGCTACTTTCCCACGTCGGGTCGCGAGTCGGCGCCCCGCAGATATTGACACAAGGTGGCGGAGCGGTAAGATTGAGGAGAGAGAATCCGGACGCCCTCCCTTCGCTTCCCTTCTCTTAATCGCGTTCGTCGGTCGGTTCGTCGCGCCCGAGGCCTTCGGCGGCCCAACTTAGATTGAGAGCCTGGGGCCATCCCCGATTTTTGGCGCGTCGCGTACCGTCGGCGCGCCAGTCGACCGCGAGTCACCCACTGCTAAATCGCTCTTCACTCCCGAAAAGGTTAGGCCACGGCTTTCCTCTTCCGTTTCCAGCATTCGAAAACCAGGGAAGAACATTTTAATAATTAGGAACGAGAGGAGCGGGAGCGCATCCCTAGGATCCTAAGAGAAAACACCCTAAAGGGTCAGAGAATCCCTAAAATGGCAAACTCTCGTAGGGAAGAAAAGGGAAGAAGAAAGGTTCCAATTGTTTAATGCCAATTTAAATGTCCTAATTCTAGAATAGAAGAAGCTTTAGTAAAGGGTGAGCCAGAGCCGAACCCATTGTATTTTATGCACCCCTAGCCTACGTGTTCTCGCGCGGTTTAACTATTTATAGAACTAAAAACCAACTTTGTTCGTCCCCCTAATTTATTCGATAAGTTCGGGATTAAATAGTAAAAAAGAAGAGTAAAGAAAGGTCCAAACAAAATTCGACTTCGCCCCCTTTCTGGTAAGAGAAAGAGAGGATTCGGAGAAAGAAGAAGAAGAAGAAGAAGGGAGGGGGGAAAAGAGAATAAAAGTTATTCGGTGCCAGGACGGTTACCAAAAATACGAAGCTCGATACACAAATACTTTTAAAAAGAGGGCGGAAGGGAGGGGTGGAATACATTTTTTAGTAAGAGACTCGTGGCTTGTAGTAGTATAAGAAGCGGAAAGCCATGGGATCGGAGGAATTTCTAAAGAAAAAACATAAGCGGGGAAGTGCAAATTTGCGGGTCTGTCGATAGCGAGTAACACAGATCGAAAGGACCCTCGAAAAATAACGATTTTCGGAGAAACGGGTGGAGAAATATCGACTACCTACTTCCGGAGCGATCGACTTTAAAATACCTTCTTATAAATATCGGAGGAGTTAAAATGTGTGACAGAAAAGTAAAGATTTTCTCGGTTCACGAATCCGGACTCCTTTCCCGAAAAGGATTCATTGTTGAAGAAGAAAGATGGGCTAATTCGGGAATATACTAGTTTCTATCGCACGCGGCAAGGAAACATACGTCATCCCCTTTGTTTCTATAGGCGATTTTCTCTCTTCCCTTAAAAGGAATAATAGAGCACGCGCGTGTTTTCTACCCTTTCCCATGTTAGGCCTGGGAAAAAGACACAAGATCCGATCTCGTGAAGGGAGCCAACACGAAAATTTTGCTTAAAATTCGATCCTTATTGTATGAATCTCGGGTATTGTACCTTTCCGTATTCCGAGAGGAGGGAGAGGAGAGGGAAGAATTCCGAAAATTGCCAATTCCCTAACAGGTCGTATTCATTAGACGACGGCAGAGCGGGTACCCAAATAGGGTGGTTGTTAAAAATAACAAAATAAAGAGAGAAACGTTTCCTTTCCTTATTTGTTATTTCTACGGAGGATGGAAGTATTATTATTGTTATTACTATTATTAATTTAGAAGCGGCATTCGATCTCTCCACTCCTCTCCAACAATGTGGCGCGCGGATTCTCCGGAAAAATTACTTTTCCTCTTTTTTTCTAAAGGAAGATCGGGTTTCGGGATCTACGTTATTAAAATTTTCGTTCGTTCCCGTAACGGCCACGGGGGAAGGAAGGGCGCCCTAGTCGTTCTAAGCCCCGTAGGCCGTTAATTAAATGAGAGATTCCGGTTAGGAAAAGAGTGCCGGTTGCTTCTGTATGAGGAAATTACGCGTTAGTATCGACGCGTAACGCCGTAAAACGAGATTTTTTTTGGTTGTCGGCGTAAATCGGCACGTGTTCGCGCACGAGACGGGTAGTCTCGAAGAGTTTCCGGTTCCTCTTCCGACCGGAAACGTTCGGTCTTCGCGCGTGGTAGAGGAATCGGAAATCCGACGCGGCGCGAACCGGCCGCGCGAAGAGGAAGAAAAATGACGAAGGTAGCCGAAAACGCACCGAATTTCCGGTTCCGTTTCGTCTTTAACCCGATTAATCTTCTACCGGATTTTCTTTTATCGCCCAAA
Organism: Centruroides sculpturatus; assembly: GCF_000671375.1. Classification (NCBI taxonomy): domain Eukaryota; kingdom Metazoa; phylum Arthropoda; class Arachnida; order Scorpiones; family Buthidae; genus Centruroides; species Centruroides sculpturatus. Next base: position 1,113,260 of record NW_019384405.1, on the reverse strand, counting down.
GTTAAACGAATCGATCGTCGGACCGGAATCTCGACGCCGTCGCCAGAGAGGGAGAAGATTTCGGTACGGAACTCGAGACGGGGTGCGCCAATATTGCGTAAGGGTGGATTTTTTCCTCATCCCACGTGGCCCGGAGGTAAGCGACGTATACCGTTCTATCGCTTTCCTCACGTAGACAAACTTCTATACGCAGGATGGAGGGACAATTGTAAAAACTCCCTCCACCGTATTCTCCGGGGGTAGTCGGAAACTTCCCTAGGTTGCGAGTAAAAAGGGGGTGACCGTTCGCGCCCGGCGCTACGCGGGCCGCGTGGTCGACGGCGGCGACGGCGCGAGGACGGAGAAGCATTTAGCGAAGGGAGCGATAAATCTGCAAATCCGGGCGCCCGACGGAGGAATATTAATGGAGTCGGCCGGTTTAAGAGAGTTTCGTTAATGAGGCAATGAAACGCCGCGGTCCTTCATTAAGCGCCGAGTAATGGACACGCCGCCGGCCGTAATTAAAGACGGCGCCGCTGCCCCGGCGCGGCGCGCGCGTCGCTCGCCGCTACGGTCTTCGGGCCGAAAGACGGCGAAGATGGGAGCGCCGGCGGCCCGGATACCGGCGCGGCGCCGGAGCCCGAACGGACGGCGTCGATGGCCTTCGATCGGCCGGCGGTGTCGAATTCCCGGCCGTCCGCCGTAGCGGCGAGCAACGAATTTCTCCTCCCCCGCGAGACCCGGCGCGCGCTCTTGCTCGGCCGGGAAATCACACATCCCGAGGTAAATGCGCCTCGCGAGGATCCCGCTCTCCGGAAATCTAGTTTAATCTGCCTACAGCAATTGAAAATTTACATACATCAGAGCCGAATAAAGAAACGGATAGGGCCTCTGGGATGCGGAGCGCCGCCGAAGTTTCGGGCCGACTCCGGCCTTCCCGAAAACAATCATCGTGATTTATTCGTCTGGCGCGCTCCTCTCTCCCACCCGCGTCGCCGGCCGCGTCGCTCGCGCCGTCCATTAGCTAACCTTTTACCCTCCGAACGCGCGACTAATGTCCTCCGACGCGTCTCGCCAGGGATTGACGCGTCCGTACCCCTATGAGGATTATCGTCCGGCCGACTCGCGCCGTCGCCTTCCCCCCAAACGAACGTCCCACCCGCGCTAACCGCGTTAGTCGCTCCCGATCGCGTTTAACGGCATCCAGCTCTTCCGCACTTATCACTCCTCCTGTCTAATTAACGGACGCGGATGGCCGCATCCGACCGCGCGCGCCACCCCAAACTTGATATTAGCTACGCGACGACCAACGAACTGACGGATCTCCCCCGACGCACGCGAGAGTTTGCGATGCGCCAGGAAAGTTCCTATTCTGTCGGTTCCAGGGAGTTTTAGGAAGAAGGAGAGAAGTAGAGAAGACGGCACTTACCTGAAGAAGACTGGGAACAGGCGTCGAGGAAGCCGTACGGCGGCAGGTAATGATGAAAGAGTGGAAAGAGGGGGAAGGCAGGCTCCACGCCTCCCGACGCACCAGCCTTGAGGCCCAGAGTTCCGGCCGCCCCGCACCACAGGCCCGGATAGTAGGTGGGGAGACCCTCGGCCGAGAAGAGGGGGAGGGCCGGCCCGACGGATGCTCCCAGACTGGAGACGGGGAAGGAAGGACCGGAATCTGAAAAAGAGAGAGAAAAAAAAGGGCGAATTTAGCGCCGTCCGACGGACGTTATTAAGGAAAGTGGCCAACTAGTCGCCGTTTATCCCGGCAAATCAATCCGGCGGTAATTTGACTAGCCGCTTCGCCCGCCATCTCCGGGGAAATCAGGACGTCGGCCTTCTCTAACGAAGCGAATGAATATAAAAGTACGCGGGGGACTCCCTCCTCCGCTCGTTACTTACGCCGGACCTTTCTCGCGACGCGTCGGAAGCGAAGTCCCCGCGCGCCCGTCCCCTTTCGGACTCTTTCTAACACCCACCGTCCGGAATCTTTCGAGATTCGCCCCCTCTCTATCGAACCCTTTTCCTGTCCCCCTCCGTTCTAATTCCGTTAAGCATTAGTGGCTCGAATTTGACCGAATCCCGTCAACCGGAAGTCCTTCGATCACTTCCGATTCGACTGGGACTTAAAGAAATTTCCCTCCCAGAACGTCTCGAATTAAATTTCCTTTTAAAGGTTTTTAATTAAACGGATTGCCGATACGCTCGGACTTCTTTTTTTTTTTTTGGAATTTCGCGGGACGGGGCCCCAGGAATCTAACGCGGAAGTGGTTCGTAGCGCGTGACTTCCGGCCGCCCGGGCCTGGCCTGCCTGGAAGAGTTCTCTCGGAATGTTTTTGAGTTTTCTTTTACACTCGAAACCGTTGGTTTTCTTCTCCCCATTACCGATTTAGATGAGAAAGACCTGATAGAAAAGGGCTCGAGTATGGCACGGTGGTCGAAGAAGAGGTTTTCTTAGTTCGTCCCTTCCGGCTTTCCTTCCTTCTTTCCTGGGTCCGGTTGGAGGGACGGGGTGGTTTTCATTCCCTTTTTTAAAACGAATTTTTGGAGGGTCGCTGATAGACCAGGATGGGGAAGCGGCGGAATCGGAATCCGAAGAAGAAGGGAAGGAAACGGGCGATTCTGGAAGCCGCGGTGTGGAACAGTCGGGAAGGAAGGGGGCGAGAAAAGCGAAACTAATTGAGAGGAAGAAGAGGCGCCGGGCTCCGAGGGAGGAGAAGAGACGATAAATTAGGTGGGGAATTGGACGCGGGATTAATTCATTTGCGGCCGAGTAAATTGGGGCGTCGGATAATCCCGCGGCAGGAGGGGAAAAAAAACGCGCCGACTAATAAATTTGTCCGCTAATTCGGCTCCTAATTGCCGCGCCGTCGGAATCCGAACTGCTCGGGCCCGACCCTAATCCGGCGACAAATCCGGCGCGAGACCAATCCTCTTAGCCATTGTTTCGCCGTCGGAAGCCACAGGCCGTTCGGACGCGCGCTCTCTCGCGCCCGTTCTCGGGCTGCGCCTAATCCCGGCCACCCGGGGTCTGCCTTAACAAGCTTATTACCTCCGGCTTTGCCTTCCCGCCGCCGACAAATTGCCCGCGCCCGCCACTTCCTGGGGGACCATCCGACTCGCCGCTCGGCGATCGCCCGCCCCGTCAATTACCGCCGCCGTTTCCACCCGGCCCGCGCCCAAAGGGGGAAGAATCGGGCCGGAGGGGGAGGAAAAGGAGAAGCCCGGGAGACGGTGCGAAATGACGGAGCGAGAAGGGAGACGTCGGGTGACGTTTCCACACCCGGCCGACGCTAATTGTGAGAAATGCGGAGCCGCACGCAATCTGTCAGAGGAGCGTCGCCGATAACGACGATTACCGGGATTAGGCGCGGGCGCCGGGTCTTTCCGGCCTCCCCCCAATCGTCGGACGGCCTCCCCCCTCCCGCCGGCCGACAACAGATTCGGCCCGCGGGCTTATTCTCCTTCCTTTTCCCAGTTTTGGTCACGTTTCTCGCACTCTCCTCGGATCTGAATCACGAGACGGCATTCGAACGGGATTTGGCGTCGTCATCAATCTTCCCTCCGCCCGTGCACTCGTCGCGCGCGTCTACACCGGGCGACCTTCGCCCCTTTTCTTGCGGCAAACTTCGTCGTCCTTCCCGAGGAATTTCCTAATTTTTGCGCCCCATTTTCTCCTTCCCGCAACCCGCGAAATGTATCGGAAAACGTCCCGGAAGAAAAATTCCCTCTCCTTTTTCCTTTAGGCAATTACGTTCTCGGGATGCCATTTTCCGCTATCGGAGTCCTGGAAACGTAACCGGGCTTTGACGTCACTTCCGATATACTGCACGGGACGTCGATTAGACCTGGGCGATCCTTTAGACCCGAATTTCGCTAGCTTTTTCGGGAGAAGAAAACCTGCAACTCACTTTTGCGGTTCCCGGATGCGGTAAGAAGGAAGACGAAACGAAGAACGGAGGGCGCGAGGACGGAAACGGTAACGGGGCTATTCGTCCTCCTATCAGTTTGTTTTCGAGATAAACTACCAGGGGGGGAAATAGCGTCGCCTTATCTTAATCCGTTTTATCTCTTTCAAGGTCCGAATCTGCACGAGCAGCGGCCGAGTTCCGGTCCGGATCCGGTAGAAACCGCGTGCCATTTTGCGGGAGGAAGAACGGGAAAACGCGCGCGACGTCTGGAGAAAAGTTTTCGGGGGACGGGGGCGAATGGTTGGCGCGCGCGACCGGGGGAGGGCGAGCGAGCGTTCACTCACCTTCTCTAGATCGTTTCGGAGTCACCACTCGAAAGGCACTTCCCATCTCGCCGAAGCTGACGCCTCCGTTTTCGGACGACTTCTTGGCCCGGTCGGACGTCACTGGTCCGCTCATGACGTCACACACGTCCGAGGCCCACGGCCACTTTCGCGTCCGGAGTGGCGGGATGGCCGGACGGTCCCGAAACGGAGCCTTTCTTCTGCCTCCCGGTTGGGGGAGTCGGGCCGGTGACGGGCGCTTGCCACCCGCTTTTTTTGACTAGAATTAGCGTAGGAACCGGAACGAACGAAAGGAGCGTCGGTCGGAAGATGCGAAGAGAGCGACGAGCATCCCGACGGCGGACGGCCGCTACCAATCTGCTGCTTTTTGACGACTGGACCAGTCAGGAGTGCGGCGCCCGAGGAGCTGACAGCCAATAGGATGGCTGCGCGGCACCTACACTCGGCGGTGGCTCCACGTTTCTCGCCGGCCTCTACCCATTCGCTCGTCCGAGCGCCAACGCTTCGCGCCCGTATCTTCTTCTTCTTCTTTCGCTTTATCACTCGCGCCGCGCTGGCGCGCAACGCCACGCGTCGGCTTCCGAGTCCGGGTTCGAAAGGAACTCAGAGAAAGAGCGCCCAGGAGAGAGTATGAGAGGGAACGGGAGAGTTGAGTCAGAGCTTTAAATGGGTGATAATGGCAGTAATGGAGGGAATTAGGGGGAAGGCCCGGCACGCGTCGACACCCGACGCGGGACGCTAAATCTTCCGAGAGATTTCCACCCGTCGTCGCCTGTTTACAGGAAAAGTGGGGTTATTTCTCGTATTAAGGGCCGGAGAGGGCTAAAAAAAAAAAACATATATGTATAGGCGCGAGGAAGCCCGCCGAAGTAGTCTTTCGGCCGGAGGGGGGCACGTGATAGAAAAGGCCCGAGACGGGATTTAATCCGGTCCCGGAACGAAGCGACCGATTAAATCGGAAAGACGACACCTGGCGCGGTTGACGGCCGGAGGCGAATAAAAGTAGCGACGCGGTTAGCGGCATCCGTTTTTCGGTAGCGTTTTTGGGTGCTCGACTGCCCTTCCTCGTTACGCTCTCTCCTCTATCAAATATTCATGGCCTTCCATTGTGTACAAATAAAGGGAGTTGACACCGCCCCGACTGCGACGCCCTCTGGCCGGCGACAGGTGAGCCGTGTTCACGTGACCGCCGTTGTTACTCCCGTGTCGGTCTTTGCGGGGGCGGAAGACGCGTCGCCCGTCGGGGGCGCGCGCGCGCCACTTCCGGGCCCACGAGGGGGAAGGAGAAAATCGCGGAAACGTCCGTCCGTCCGTCCGTCCTATCGAGGGTCGATACTTCGTCGTGTGTGCGAGTCGACGGCCCGGCGGGGCGCGGAAGTGGCACTCGGGATCGAAGGGTGGCACGCTAGCCAATCCGAAAATTCAATCTTTGGATGTGTTTACAGAACAATCGTAGAGGAAATCGATGGCGACTTTCATTTACTGAATCAACAAAAAGCGCAATTTGCATTTGTGTTTGTCTTTCCAAAACGATCCAATCCTCTAAATTAGCCTCTGCCCATCTAGATAATTGACTTCCGCCGGCCCGAATCCGATCGGGGCCTTTCCGTCGGGGAGCCAACGCCCCCTTTCGGGAAAAGATCGGGACGAAAACATTCGAGATGTTTACGAGATCTCGCACACTCGACACTTTACGAGAACCGACGGATGGCAATTTATTTTATTAATTTATTTTTTTTATCGAATCCCGATCGGGATTCTCGATATATTTTTACGGAAATAAATTTCTGACAAATCAAAAAAAAAAAAAAAAAAAAAAATGGCGGAATGGCATCCGTGACGTCACAAATCGTAACCACGTTCGTGACCAGAATTTACCGGCAGGGGGCTCATCCGTTAATGTCTATAATTAATAATTAGGACGGACAAGGGACGATGGACGAAGACTCGATTAGTAAATGGACGAATTGTTAAAAACCTTACTGATTTTTAATACGATATTTTCTTTATTAAATCAATAAAAATATTTTTAAAAAATAAAAAATACGCCAAAATCCCTTTCCGTTTGAAGCCATTTTCTCTACGGAAGGACACGGAGAGCTTTCGCCGTTCTCCAACTAACACCATTAAGCAAATAAGATTTCATCACATTTTATCGACTTAAAACATTTCATTTAAACTTCTATTGAGAAAAACAACGGAGAATTAAGTAACGTAACCATTGGTTTCGTTACTTTTATCCTCGTATCGATCCACAATCCGTTTTAATGTTTACTATTTAATCTGTAATCGCTTTAATTTTCTATCCACATAGTTTTGCTTTCTCCTATTACTTCTTACTATTTATTAACCCGTCCACTGCATATTATTACATGTAACCATATCTGGAACGTGCATAACTCGTTGCTTACACGTTATTCTTTCTGTTTATAGTCGCATATTTTGTGTAATTGCGGAATTTTCCGGTTAATAATGGTCCTACGTTGTTCTCGTCCCGGTATTGTCTCTACCAATTTCTATCCGGCCTGGGCATTCTATCGTGAAAGAAATGAGCTCGTTTTCGCCGGGACCACGTGTCTTTTTTTTTTTTTTTTTTTTTGGCAAATCCACGAGCCGCTGCACGTGATGTAACTTTTCAAAAGTCGAAATATTAAACAATTGTCGGCCGGTGTTCATCACCATCGATCGGGTGCAGGTAGGCATACGATCGTTAGTAAGAGAATCGTTAACCGTTAGTCATTTTTCGGCTCTCTCTCAAGAAGTAAAAGATAACAATGGACGGGAAGTAAATGACAAAAGTTACTATCTGAATTTATAACGTTATCGATTGTTACCCAATTTCGTATCCTGTGTCGCACACCTTACCCCGTGATTCCCTCTCTCGTAAAACTTTATTCGTAGAAAACAATGGCGATTACCCCTCCCCTCCCCCCATTTTGCATCATAGTACTCTCTTAGTTACGGTTTACTTACGTTATTAAATTAAATCATCGCTAGATTAGTCTAACAAACGATAAGATGGAGGACTCATCGGACTAATCTGGTAATTAAATACAGCACTAATATCTTAATTTAATTATTATTATTATTATTATTATTTTTAAAAGGATCGTGCCAGTTTGAAAAAACTTGTCTGGGATCTCGACGTATTCTTACGTCAGTTAAGGGGCGTGTCGTTTTCTAACAGTCAACCAATTAGAGTTGGAAAAAATTCAAAAAATTTTTTAAACAGCTAGATAGAAAAATATACGGTGGACGTAAAATGTTACGAAATTAAATTAAATAATTAAAATTTAAAAGTTTAATCTTAATTTTACTTTAGAGAATGTTTTTAAATAATCGAAATGTTATTAAATGTTCGTTTAGGTATTTTATTATTATAATTATTAACCGAATCGATTCCTTGTTTTCTAGGGAATCGATCAATGTACAATTTGTACTACAATCTCGTCCATAAATTAATTTTAAATCTTTTTTTCCTCTCTCTCTCTCTCTCTCTGCCTGAAAGAGTCTTTACTATTTTATCTGTTAGCCGTAACATCGTAACTTTCATGAAATTAATTTATTTAAAAATAATTTTAAAAATTTTAAATTTGTTAGAAATTATTAATAAATTATTTCTAATATAAAATCACAATAAATCGAATAATTTATTACTGTTTAAGTAACGGGTTTACGCTCCGTTACATCGCGCGCTACCGATGCTACGCGGCGCGTAACAATAGGAAGATTGTCTTGCCGGCACTCGTTACTCCAAGATGTTATCAAGATGTTACGCTATTCTACAGACAATAGGGCTTATTCCTAGAGAGGTTACGATTAGTATTATACTCTTTTAAAGTAGAGTTATTCGGGAATAAGAAAGATGACTCGAAACACCAATTGAATCTCATATTTTAAAATCCCATATGGGTTCATAATACATGAGTTACGAGAAGATTTAAAAATAAAATCGTTACACCAGACATTGTATTTTATATTATTCTAAGCCCTTTTGTTTCGTTGTCGTTCCCTAGGGGAGACGAGTATCGAGTCGCTGCCGACACAAAAATAATCGAAGTTTTTCTGTCTGAAGAGCGCGTAAGGATATTTTATTTTTGAGAATTTCTTAAACAGAACGTTAATATGTCTCTGCACGCGGCTTACGTAATCGAGATCGTCAGCCGTTTCGTCACTCCGTCACTCATCGCAATATTCTCACTAAACGAGAACTTGTCAGTGTATATCTAGACACGACTTTCTCTTGTTTCCGGCCTCCACACGCCGACAAATGGATTCGAGAAACATTTTCGGACAGGAGTATATTGTAAAGAGAAAGGGCAAAAGAAGGGGCACGGGTCGACCCATCGACTAAAAGTGGGCCTAACGATCGGGACGTTGGCGGCACCATCTTCGATCGCCTTTGAATTTTTCATGGGCTCTACCGCAGACGGAAGCCTCCGTCGATACCTTAATTACGCACTCATCCGATCGAAATGCGTAACATCCCCCCCTTTTTTTTCTTTTTACTCTGCCCAAAATCGAGTTACGCGTTACACGTCTAAGTTACGTTGGCAAATCTCTCTTCCTTTTCAGTTAAATAAAAAAGGGAGGGGGAAAGAGAAGAGCGAATTCGAACCCGACATCAAATTTAACTTCACCATGATTTTCTGTTTGCAAGAACACCGAGAGATTACTTCTTAGGAGAGGTTTTTTTCCCCCTACCAAAAAAACAAAATGGACACAACGCTCTCGTTTAAATTGCATTTCCTATTTGTATCCCATAATTAGTTAATCGATCGATTCTCTTCCAACAAATGTTTTCCGTAACAAAATATACGGAAATTCGATCTTTCCGCCGTTCTGGAAGTGTCTACACTCTTACAAAATGGATCGAAAGGGGAAAACCATCCGGGAGGAATGAAGAAAATAGACGTGAAATATTCCCAGTTAGGACGATCAAACTTTCGAGAGCGACTTCATCCCTTGTTTCTTCATAGAAAGGCAAAAAAATAATAATTATTCGTTAAGATTTCTCCTCTGTTACTAATTGCAAGATGAGATTTCAATGAAAATTTCTCAAATGAAGACAAATCTTACGTAGAATCTTGGTTTTCCTAACTTCCCATTTAGAAAACCTCAAGAATTCCGAGCTGTGGCGCCGTCTTTCCTAAAGATAAATCGTTTTCTATCCGGACAGACAAACCTAACATATCAAGCTGGAAAGAATCGGACTAACCAATGATGCCACTAAACTTTTTAAGGATCCATCGGGCGAATTTCGAGACGTTATCGAACTTGGTAGACCAGAGATTCCATTGGGTTGTTCGAAAACTCGTAAATTTCAGAGGGGTGAGAGGCGTTCTTCGAGTCTAACGACGACGAATTTCTTTATGGATTTTCTAAAGAGAGAAGCCTACGATTTGGCACCAATGTTTTCCAATTGTGGTTTTTGTCTCTTACTTGATTTAAATGGGAGAGCGGATTATAGAAAGGCCTGGAGTCGCGAGCCGAGAAGAATTCACTCGCTACGAGGAATGAGGAAACTTCCAAGCTACGTCTGGAATTGGAAATTCTCTGGTAGTTTCGGAATGACGCGTGCGATAGGCCCGAATCGATTCCGGGTAGCTTTCCGACCGGAAACGAGCCAGGCCCGACATATCGCTAGGTGGGGAGGCGAGAGTCGCATCCCGCCGCTTCCGAGGAATGCGACGACGCCGTCTCGACTCGGACGTAATTACGTCTTTCTCGTCTCCTAGGAGATGGCTTCCTGCTCCGACAATTAGGCTTCATCTTTCAATTACTTGGGCCGGTTCCGTAATTAAGACATTTCCTCTCCGTCGGGGATCCATAACCCGGCGGCGCTGGGCCTAATTTCCTCCGTCGCTTCCCGGAACCCGCGCCTCCTCCGTCTTCCTCCCTCCCAGACGACGGCCCGTCCTGACGACGAAATTGGGACGTCCCGAAGCCCGATTCGTACATCGGGCCCTCTTCTCGACCGCCGCGACTCTCGAACGGGCATCCGACGCACGCCCGTCGGCCCAGTCGAACGGGGGAGAGAAAGACGTCTCCCTCTTCGTTTCGTCGCCACCACCCGCTTCTATTGCTTTTAATGAGCCGATTTTCGCGGAACACCCGGGGTCGGCCAATTGCTCCGGCAGACCGGGCGACTCTACGCTCTTCCCGTCTTCCCGGACGTTTTTCGCATCCCGCGCGCCGCGACGCCACGCGTCTAGAGGGGAGGGAAACAACCATCCAGGGGACGAACCCGCGACCGGAAGATTCGATCGCACAGAAAAAGTAAAGAGAGGAGAGAGAGGACGAGCGCGTGGTCGAATCTCAAACACAAAATCGAAATTCCGTAAGGGGTATTCGGAGCGTTGCACAGCCTAATTCGAATTCCAGAGGGTTAAAGAGGCAAGAAATGAGTGTTTTTAGGGGTCGAACCACCCGTCGACATTTTAACACAGGAATGCTCCGTTACATTAATCGGGGCGAGAAGAGGCGAGGCGCTGGAGAAGAGAAAAAGGTGAGGAAGGGTGCGGGTCCCGTAGCCAGTTCGGCATTTTCGGGCCGCGGAGGGGGGAGGGAAACATAAAAACCATTAAGAGCTCCAGTTAAGCCGGGAGAGTATCAATCGTGGGACAATAACGAGGCGGATGGCAGTCGGGACACGAACTCGCCTTTCACTCGGTTCTCGTCGCCACGTAACACGTCGTTCTCTATTCACGGCCAGTGGGATCTCGGCAGGTGCGACCGACTTCTAATGGTTCGCCTATTGATGGGGATAAGTTGCGTTTGTACCTTTTTCTTCTTTGCTACCTAACGTTTCAATTTTCGCGATAGCGATCCGCGTTTTAGAAAAGAACTCTTCCGCCTCCTTTCGCACCTGTCGCTTCCCGTAGTTCGTCCTTAGGCGGCCCGAACGACCCGGTGTCGCGCTCCCCGATGGCGTGACCGACGGTCACGCACCCTCCGATGCCGCCCCGCGCCGCGGTCACCGACCGGATTTCCGTCGCGCTCGGAAGCGACGCGTCATCAACGCGGCGGTCATTCGGTCCGACGTTCTCTATCCGATTTCGTCCTAACGTCGTATATTTAATGGACGAACGCTAATCGGGATTTCTATAACAGCCGAAAGGATTGAAAACAGTAGGCGTGGTCGACGAACGATCTAGGAGAGGAAAGTCGTCGGCGCTCACGCGGGCGACGCGACGGGCGCTGTCTCTCTACTCGATCCTGTATCGCCATCTGGTGAGAGAAAACGAAAAAATCCGAGATAAAATCAAATCTACACAATTAACAGCTTCGATAATTATCGAGGTGGAAAGTCGCTCCCGTCTCCGCCATTTTTTTTCCTTTTTTTCCTTCGTCCCTCACTTAAAATTATCTTCTGGTTTATTCCTTGTTTTCCCGGAAACTGGCTCCGATCCTCGAGACTAATCTTGACGCGGTAATTGCGGCAATTACCCACCCTATAAAATAATTCTAGTGAAGCGGATTTCTCCCTCTTTCGTCATTACATCCTTTCCTTCCAGTCGAAGCATAACTTATTCCAATGTCTTACGGGGGTTAAATTGTATAAAACAAACAAACAAACAACGTAACCTTCGCAATTTAACATTTAATAAACAATAGAAAAAAAAAAAGGGAGATTTACTGGCTCCTTGTCGTCTCGTTTCCTCTTTCTGACACCAAAAAAACTTTTCTATCGGGAAGAATTTTCTCGCTATATTATTAATTAAAAGCCATACCGCAAAACGTAAACTGACGTCACAATATACTAGACAATTTGTAAGTACTGTACGTAAGCAAAGGCTTATAAGTCAGAATACCGATTAACTAAGTACACGTGTCCATACGTATATTATGTGCTTACACACACACAGGACCGACCTGTGTTGTTTCGTACGGAAATTGTTGACCCTGTACTCAGTTAGGAGCCAAACAAAGGCGAATTACTTGATAATTAGAAGAGACTCGAAGCTATTTCCTTATTAAACTTCCTTTTCTCTTCGATTTTCATACGCATACAATCAGATTTACTGAGTTCATGGGTGTTTTTTTCTTCCTTCCTTCTGGCATACGATACATTTCCTCGTGTTGAACTCCATTTTTTCGTATCGTATTCCGTACTCTCACCCCCTTACGCAAGACTAATTTCCCTACTCCCTAGAATGCCATTCGCTAATTATTTTCGGTTGATAGGGGACTAAAAAGTCGAGCCAAAAGACAACGTAACGCGTGACATACTCAATCAAACCGTACTGTACGTCGTAACTAAATTAGGTCGCGACGTAGTTGGACTTCTGTGTTTCCTCTGTAAAGATATATAACCGTTTTGCCAAAGGGATTGCCTTATTGTTGCTTTAATTTCGATCGTGTCAACACAGACGAACGCTCTTCCCCCTATTGAAACCTGTAGAACGTGTTCTCTACGCTTCGCGTGTGTATATATAAAAGGCACAATGGACGTAGGCGTGAAAACGATATATAAAATTTATACTTAAGCGTGTTTATTTTTACCCACTTAAATATATGCCCGCGTGCACCATCAACACATAATAAACCCCCCCCAAAAAATAAACACACTTCATTAAAAATTCTAAAATTCATTATTAATATATTCTAGGAGTATTTGTCTGTCGGTAACGTCGTATAATAGAAAATTCTACTTGGCTCCACACTGGGCCAAACATATTTTCGGTCTCTATACCAGTGAACGTACTGTACTTTTAAAGAGAGAGAGAGAGTTATAAACTTCGTTACCTATTTGGCACAATGCATTTTAAATACAGGTGATGCCAAACTTTGGAAACTGGATACAGTTTCGTTTACAATAGATCGATTTTAATTCTAAAAATCAACACAATGAGGCGCTTGTGGTGATTTTTTTTGGCCGCCAGCTGACACGAGTCGATTATCATCTGTGGGTTACCTAAAATGCCCTCTTACGTACCGTGAAATTTACAAATTGCCACTGGCAGGACCCAACTTATAAGTATCAAGCGGCTGCCAACTGTAGTATAGGCTATACACCACCCAGTGATACTAAACACGAGAACGGTAGTGGTAAAAATACAACTTGTCACGTAGTGAACACGCTATAACTTTAAGGAAATTGAATGGTTGTATCGTGGGCATTTCGAAATATCATTGTTATATATAAAATAGTAGAAGAGGCCTCCTCAGATTAAGAGTCGTGTAATAGAAATATTCGTACTACGTAGCATATGCGGAAGGGAAATCTGAATTACTGTACTCCGAAATTAGGCTTTCGTACGTGTTAATTCGTTAATGGGAAGGATAAGTTGCAAAATCTTGGTGATCGGAGATTGTTTTCTTGTCAACTAATTACTTTAGGGAAAGATAATCTCTTTGAATAAGTGTCAGCCATCAAATTTAGAGCAATTATCAGTTACTTCTCCTTCCACCCGGGCTCTATCTTGTTCCATTGCAAATCTACGTATTAAAGGAATAGAAAATGGCCTGTAACCAGAGTATTTTTAAGTACTTTTGAGGCCTAGGTCCGAGATATTATACAGAACAAAGACAGGTAGTGAGCAATGAGATGAGACCCTTAAAAGGCAAGCATATTCCCGCGTGTTAATGAGGCCCTACTTGTAATTGATGCCTTTCTTATTTTTTACTGCATCGTCGATCAGATTTGTACCAATTGAAACCGTTTAGCTTCCTTTATAAATAAGAAAAAAGAAAGAATTGTTTTTATCATAAGAATTTCGTATTAAGGCAATAATACCCGTTGCCACACCCCATTCGAATCTTTGCATCCAGTTTTGTTCCCTTAAGATTTTTTTTATTCTTTAAATCATCTGTAACACAAAAAATACCGTTCTAATTTAATACAGTATGACTTATAGGAGATTAACACGATTATTATAGTGTCAACCTTTAAAAAATACACACAAGAAAGTGTAGAATTTGCATGTTTATCTGAAAATCGATATGTATAATTAATAGGGGTATAATACTGAAAGTTTTTGATTTTCCTGTAACAATTTTAACGTTATACAATTGGCGTGTAAGATATACAGTACAGTACTACAATAGATTACAATAGAGTAAGACATTAAACCGAAGGATTCTAATACAGTGGCACAGAACCAGATTGCACCCTACTTACAAATTGTATTGCATCGTCCGTTTAGAATTAGCAAACAGTTATAAGGATAGTTAAATCCACGTACAGTACAATATCTTTTCACTTTACTGTCTCTATTGTTTTACTTATCTTTCTGGAGAATTTCAAAGAGCAGGTGTGTTCGTTATCTGTGTTTGGCACGCGTGTAAGCTGTATGTTAATAATAAAGATTGATTATTTACTAAATTTATTGTTATATTTAACTAATTTTAATTTAAATTTTAATTAAGCCCCGTATTAGCTTTATAACACCGAAAAATTTAATATATTGTTAACGATTCAATTGTCCACGTTTGTGAAAATAAAAATGGCCGCCATTAATTTGAATGTAATAAAAAAAACTGAGTGAAGCTCCCCCTGATGGAAGATAATGGCGATTCTGTTTTTTAATTAATTAATTTAAATACAGTATTTGTAAAAGTAGCCATTTAAATACAGTCGACCCCCCCATAACACTGTTGATTATTCCGTTTTATATGAATTCCGTGTTGTACGAGTCACTTATATTTTACAAATACGTATGCCAGGCATACGTATTTGTAAAATATAAGTGACTCGTACAACATGGAATTCGTATAAAACGGAATTATCAACAGTGTTATGGGGGGGGTCGACTGTTGTACTTCTAACAATTGTATAAAGTAAACACAACGTGGGACTCGATCTAACGAAGATTTAATCGCAAATTATCACAATAGAAATTTCATCTAGTGTTCGAGAATGGCCTATATCTTATGTATTTTAATTCTAAAACAATTAAAACACAATGGAATTTAATACCTGCTAAATCCATGCAAACTTATCACAGACAAAATAAATATTTCTACTAATTTTTTGCCATTTTAGTTTTATCGAATTTGCTAATCAGAAGGGGGGGGGAGGGGAAATACGATAATTCACCAAAGGATACGAGATTAAACTACATTAATTGTGTAAAAATAAAAATAATAATAAAATATAAAAGTTTATCGAAGTTTTACTATTGTGTGACATACCTCACCTGTGAGCTTCATGTGGCAAGTACCAAACACCTGCCTCCTCTCCTGTATAAAAAAAAATTTCGGGTGATATTTTCGGAAATTCAAACCTCAACAGGGATAATTAGTATAGAAGAAACAGAATAAAAGTTAATGTTTTTTTTTTTTTATATATAGAATTACGATAGTTTACGTCATACAAATCTAACCTGTCGTCCATCAAAATAAACGTCTAATTTACACGTGTGTTTATTTAATTTACATTCACAAGGGATCGTTACTGTTCTAATAAAGAAATCCGAAATGAGTTGATAATAATTCAGGTGGTATTATACATTTAATACTCGTAAGCTAATCACTCGACACACGCACACAAAACACATCCACGAAGAAATAGGTAAATTTATACTGTACTCGGGTAAACTTTAAGGATTATATGTCATCTTACCCCGAATTAAATGACAGTTGTGCACGCGTATACTTCACTCGCAACGTAAGGGCCTGCAGGAGATTAGAAATAAAAAAAAAAAAACAAAAATAACATCACACAGGGTTCTAGTGTGTCTACAGAAGTGTGTGGGATAAAGTAGTATAGGCTATACACCACCCAGTGATACTAATGCGTGTCTACAGAAGTGTGTGGGATAAAGGGCTCGTGTTCAAGTGATTTGAATGTTTGTGCATCACGTAATAAAAAGAAAGACGGTTTTAATTGAAACACTTGACACTAGACTGGAACCTGTGCCAAGTATTGTGTATATTATGTTTTATCTATATTCCGAGTTTAACTTTTTTAATTAATGGGACGGTGAAGTGAATTTTGTGCGTTTTTTCGATACAATACAAATAGACAGCTGACGAAGATTTCTCTTCTTCGTCGTCGTCCGATAGATAATTTATTGGAAGCGTAACGCGCATAAAGGCCGATAATAATTCGCGTCGCAACGCCTGGATCGATACCTGGCTTTATTCGATAGAAATAATAGGTACTGGCTCGTGTGACGTCACTGGGTCCCCCCTTCCGTAAATCGGCCGAAAACGGGCCTTCTTGGCTCGCTCCGTCCCCAGGCGAAGGAGGAATCGGTGGCAGTTTCTTCTTATCGCCTCCACCTTTAGACCGTCGAGTATCGAGATAGGAGCTAAGTGTGTCGGATTTCGATCTGCCGACGGCCACCTGCGCCCGTTCCCACTCGGTCCGATAAGCTCCGCACGCGGCACTTCGGTCGCGGTCGGTTGAGCCCACTAGGCCCCTAACATCACTCGACAGATGGTCGCGTGCCGTCGCGGACGATCGGAACGGCGCGCGCTCGAGGCCCGATACGCTGTCCGAACGACTCACGGCCTTACAGATTTATCTCGGACACTGAAATTTTATCCACAATCGCCGAAATGTCCGATAATGAGTTATAAGCGCAATTTGTATAAATGATGTCGTTTAACCACACCTTCGCTCTACTTTAGCCGATCGACGTCTCGCTCGGCGCGGCGCAGTCGATATAAACCAAGGCAAAAGCGCCGCGCACGAAATCAAACTCGTTGGCTTCTCTCCACACGTCTTTCTTTCGTTAACGACTTTCACGTACTTGGCCAGATTTTAAGCTCCCACATCGAAAAATCCGCGCGCTTTGACCAAATCGGCATCGGCGTCGTCTCCCCGCGTTGCGCCGCGCCGTCGCCCGACGCCCGGGGGCCGAAAGGGTCGGATGCGCTCCTCCGCCTTCTTTCGGATTAGGACCCGGGGCATTGCGAGGGGATCCCAGTTCGTGCTCGACCACGCGCGTTAAAAAGTCACCTGGCAAACGGGATCTTTGGGTCCCGCGCCGGCTCTTCGTCTGGCGTCTTCTTCGGGCTCCACGCTCTGCCGATCGCGCAGCTGCCTGGCGAACGCGCGGCCTATTGTTGCCACGCCATTTGACGTTTGCCCTCTCGGCGGTAAATCTCGGCCACAGAACCTAATAGGTCCCACCATCCACGACCCGTTTCGAATGGAAGACTCTCTAATTCACAGAAACCACGCGTCGCGCAGTCCGCGCCGGCTACGCGCCATCATCCATCAGCGCGCGCTATTATCTAGGAGTTGCAACGTCATTTTAGGGGTGTTTTTCACTCCCCTGTCACCTCTTACAACTAACGATTCGATAGACTAAAAATTAAATCCAATCTAGTTTACGACAATCGCTAAAACCCGAAGCACCCGCAAGAGGAAGATCTTTCCATCTTCCTCCGAAATTGGGGATTCTAATTGGGAACTTATGGAAATTTCCGAGCCCCCAACGATCCCTAAAAGAATTAAAACAAAAGAAAACTCGACTATCTGTCGAATTATCGGCCGTCGTTTGTCCTGCGACAGGTGACGTTGTTCCCAAACGGGTGTCGCACGACGGATCACGCGACGGAATCCACACCCTCCCGGATCGTGATTTCTGCAGTTGGCCAGAAAATTTGTATCCCGGGGACCGGCCGGTAACCGTAGCAACGGCCTACGAGTCGTTACGGAAAATTGAGGCGCAATTAAAAAGGCGAGGCGGGAGTGATTTCTGTGTCGGGGTGGCGTAACGAGCGTGTGCCACGTGCCATCTGTGGTCGCCGGTTATCACTCTATTTATCTAGAACGAGAACGAGAACCGGGCGTGATCGTCGCCGATTCCGACAGCGTTTTCTCCCCCTAAACCCCTTCTCCGCGGTCCCTTCTTCGCCCGCAACCTCCCTCCTCCGATTCGTTTAAGGTTGCTCTCTCTCTCCCCCCCTCTGTCTCTCTCTCTCGTCGGCGGCGAGATCGTGAGGCAATCTGGTCCAGACCCGATCAGATTTAGTAACAATCCCGAATCGTCCCTCCCGGTGGCGCTCTTCTCCCCGCCCGTCGACCAATGGCGGACCCCGTCGAGGCGCCGAATCGGGTTCCGCGGTCGCCAAGGCAACCGAGCCGACACGTGAGTGGACGAGTCAAAGCGAGGCAATTGTTGGCGGCTGCGCCGATTTAAAGATTTGGAGGCGCGAGTGACCGGCAGTCGCGTCCGGTCGTCCGGCAAACATGCCTCGATCCTTTCTGGTCAAGAACAAGAAGACGCCGTGGAAGAGCCGCGGCCAACACCACCGCCTCTCCTCGGAAAGGGCCCTCATCCCCCGGACGGAATCACGTTACGGTAAAGTCGAATCTTCCTCACCCCTCCGGTCTACTCCTCTCGACGTTCGTCGACTTTAACTGAAGTTTCGTCCGAATTTTTCAGATTGGCCCACCCCTGCTCCTTCTCTACCCCTCCATCTGGGATCCGAACTCTCCTTCGATCCGTGCGGGGCCTTCCTCCTACGTTACCTAGTTCGAGGTCTACATTCGTCTTCTCTCCCCCTCGATCATCTTCGAAGGCCCACTTCGGAGGGTGCCGTCTCCGCGCCCCTTATTCGGCCCCCTTCTCCGGAAACTTTTATAGAAGGTGAGTGTTCTTTCTCGCTTTGTTTTTTTTTTATTTCTCGCGCGACGGTTCCTGGTCTGATTTTCGGTTTCTGTGACAGATGCGCAAGTTCCTCAGTGCGTCAGTCCGTCCACCAGAGAAAACACTCCCCTGGTCGACGGTTCGAGCCCCGTCGGCCGTCGGCCCGTTTCCGATTACTCGATAGAGGCCCTGCTGAACCCGAGTCGTAAGGAAGAGATGGCCGAAACGATGGAGTCGGAGGTCCCTCGCAGTAAAGGGGTGCTGAGAGAAGAGAATGCCAACGTCGTCCCTGCCCTCCTGTTCGCTTGCGCCGATTGCGGAAAGACTTTCGGCACTGCCCACGGACTGGAAGTGCACACTCGCAGATCGCACGGCGGTCAGAGGCCCTTCGCCTGCCTTCGCTGCAACAAAACTTTCGGACACGAAGTCAGCCTGGACCTACACAGGGCCGTACACAACAACGAAAGAAGTTTCGAGTGCAAACAGTGCGGCAAGAGCTTCAAGAGATCGTCCACTCTGTCCACCCATCTGCTGATTCACTCGGACACCAGGCCCTATCCTTGCCAATACTGCGGAAAGAGGTTCCACCAGAAGTCCGACATGAAGAAGCACACCTACATCCACACAGGTGAGAATCTTCCCGCTACTCGTCTCGTGTTCTCGCTCGGATAATCGATTCGTACGTGTTCCCGTTTTCGGACGAGAAAGCTGACGTTTTCTTTTAAAGGATCTAAAGTCGGAGGGTGTGGTCCGCGCGCGCTTAAGGATCTGTTACGCGACACTCGAAATTCACAACTGAATTTTAACCTTATTGAAGGTACGGTACTGTACAGTACGTTTTATTATTCATTACAATTCAGTACGGCTCTATCTATGGATGTTACTTCCGCATCCGGAAAATCTACCGATACCCCTTGGCAAAAAGTAAAAATGTCGCTCTTAGTTCGTAACTGTTTCGATTTAAGGGTGAGTTTCGGTGGCATTCGACCCCCGTTTGTAATCCTTTTGTTTGGTTTTCAGGCGAGAAACCCCACAAGTGTACCGTCTGCGGTAAGGCCTTCAGCCAATCGTCGAATCTGATAACCCACACACGCAAGCACACCGGATTCAAGCCCTTCGCCTGCGACGTATGTCCCAGGGCCTTTCAACGTAAGGTGGACTTGAGAAGACATCGAGAGACGCAACATCGACTCTGCACCCCCGTCGAATATCCCGGAAGGGAGGCGTGCGCCGAAGATCTTCGTCCCAGTTCTCGAGTCTCCCCCGGGGTGGACGTGGACTGATTTGTACGCGTCTACCCGTTGTACTGTACATAGTCTTAAAAGTGTATTTTCGTGTTGCAAATAATAAAAGAAAAGAAAAAAAAAAAAAAGCCCTCATCGGCTCTGGTTTCTCTGCGCATCTTCCACGAAATTCTTGGATGGAATTGTCTCTCGCGACAGGAAATGATGTTCGTTAGTCGGACGCGCACTTACAAATTTCCTTGTCCTTCGAGCCACTTAACTGTAATTGCGCTCGAATTTCTCTCCGCAACTTGCTCGTTAGCGCCATCTGGCGACCTACAAACGTATCAACGCTTTCCGGTAAAGCCCACCCTCCCCCCCGTAAGAAAGACAAACAAACGTGCAGGAGGTTTGGCTATTTTATTCTCACTGTACTGGAAAACTGGGTACAAGGGGCCAACACTGGAATACCGGAAAGGCCCGAATGGAAAAAAAAAGGGGGTCCGGTAAGTAAACGACGTGGTGTTACCCGTAGAAAATGCGGGCCGAAGGAAAAGGATGAGGTTGGGGAGCGAAATCTTCATGCCGATCCGTCGTGTTGCGTCTGCTTGTGTCTTCTAAGATCCACTTTTCTCTGAAAGGTCCTTCCGCACGCTTCGCAGGCGAACGGCTTGTAGCCCGTGTGCTTCCTGCCGTGTGTGATCAAGTTGGAGGACTGACTGAAGGCCTTCCCGCACACGATACACAGATAAGGCTTTTCTCCTAGAGTTAAAAAACCCCGTTAGAAGGCGCAAAGATGGAAGACGGAGGGCCTAGAACCACTCACCTGTGTGGACGTAAGTGTGCTTCTTCATGTCGGACTTCTGGTGGAACCTCTTTCCGCAGTACTGGCAAGGGTAGGGCCTGGTGTCCGAATGGATCAGCAGATGGGTGGACAGGGTGGACGATCGCTTGAAGCTCTTTCCGCACTGCTGACACTGGAAGTTTCTCTTGTGGCAACCCTGTCGGAAGCGAACGACGGGAAAATCCCTGGGATCCCCGCGGAATTCGTTGTCTTCCGCCTCCCGGGCCGGTGGCTCGGGTGCGGGCCGACCAGGATACCATTCGTTGGGGGGTGGCGGGAGGGTGGGAGCCGAGGGCCAACTCGCATCTGCAGAGACGTAAAGGCTAATTAGCCAATTAGAAAGGCGCTTATTCGATTAGCTACGGCCATCTTTCGTCCGTCGTCCGGGGATGGCGCCACCGGGGCGTTTCTCGTCAATTAGACGGATTACGCGGTTTTTAATGGTCCCGGACTCGGGGTTACGGTCGCCGAGGGATCGGACGGCGTCTGTCTTTCGTTTCGACCTTTAATTAGATTTAGACAAGCAACCGGGCAAAAAGCGGAAAGGTCGCAGTTTGTCTCGTCAACGGCGATCGCCTTCCCCTCCGAAAGTATCTCAGCAAACTTTAAAAAAAAAAAAAAAAAAAAAAACACCCCGGATAATCGGGTTAGGACCGATCTTAACCTACCCGCCGCTAGCGACATTTACGACCGACAGATGGCGCGACCGTCGTCTTCTGAGACGACTGTCGCGCCATCTCAGAAGGCGACGGTCGCGCCATCTGTCTCCTATTTGCATCTTAAGATGTAGAACGTTCTTGGCTCTTATTATTATTATTATTTTTTTAAATAATTGTTTTACCGATTTAAGAAGGGGCTCAACAGAAAGAACGTTTCTCCGTTTGGAAAATAATCACCTTTTTAAATATTTTTAAAAAAATCTGGAACAAGATTTATCCAAATCGAAGAAGAAGACAACGACCCCGTGGAATCTGGGTTTTCCAATTGTCTCGTCACAGGATCCATTTGTATGCGCGTGTGACGTCGCGGCATTCGTCCTTCGTCCCTGACTACTTCTTTCTTTTCCATTAATAGGCAATAAAAAATCATATAATTAATTTAATAAGCAAATCGAAGGGAGGAGGGATACGTGACTTGGAGGCAGTTTTAGCCGGTTGCCGACTGACGTGAGCGATTGTATCGAGTTTAACATCGTCCAAACGCCAGTTATTGAGAAGAGAAAAGGGAATTGGAGACAGAAAGAACCTTTCGTAAATAACTATAATTTAGTTACAATGGAACGGCGGAAAAATACATTTAACAAATGTTACTCGGTTGAAAAATTGTACGAGTACCCCCCTAAATAGATTCCACTCTTTTTTTATTGGTCGAAGTGGATTTAACACGTGCCAAAACTTGTCAAAAAACGTGCCCCTCTATCGATTTTTCCAATCTCTATTATTATTATTATTATATTCGTGTATATTTGTATAATTCTGTACTTGATACGCTACGGAGAAAACTTGCTTAAACCGAAGTCTTTTCCCGTTTAAACAGGTTCCGTTTCAGACAGGTTTTTTAATGTATATTTAAAAATTTATAAGGAAAAAATTGATTATACAAACGATTTACAAAGAAATTTTACTGTTAGTTTATAAGAATTATTAAAATTTCTTGCCAAGTAACACAAGAAATTCGTTCTAAATTTGCAAATTTATGCAATAAATTTCACGAAAAATTCATTGCACGATATAATATTCTAGATCCGTGATTTGTATCGTGAGATTTGCACGATAATTCTCGATTAACTTTTCTTTATCTGTCAGGAGTGGCTCCAAATTGCAGGGTTCAAGCAAATCCAATAAGGAAGATCCCTCTTCAAATGCTACCCTTTAGGAGACAATATCTCCAGTATTTGAAAAAAAATAGACTAGTGTTTATGACTAGAGGCATTCTTTACTGTATAAAGAAGCAATAAGTGGTATTGTCACAGGTATATTTAGCTAAATACCATTCAAGGGATGGATTCTAAGTCTTCTCTAAGAGAACTTAAAGATGGAGTAATTCCATAAATACAATTTAAAAACTATATTTATCTATATGAAGAATAAATAAATTTGTAAAAATAAATAATTTATAGATGATCGATTGAGGAAGACATCGATTAAATTATCATTTTTAAATATATATAGGTATATATTTCAGATTGGTTCTGGGGCTATTAAGGTGATGGGGTCATATCTCCTGAACTAATGAATAGATTTTTATGAAAATTTCAAGAAACACTCCCTCCTAATACACAAACTTCTGTGCAAAATTTCAGAAATTTTCGACAATAGCAACGGGAGTTATTAAGTTTTCAAATTAGATAAATCCAGACGTGCCTCCCATCCATACGTGCAGAAAAAAACCCGCATCTTTCGAAGTTTCGAGGTTTATTGAGTCTAAAAAATGTAAAAAAAATTTGGGGGATTATTTCTTTTGATCGATTGCTGTACTCTTATAGTCTATATGACGGGCAGGAAAGTAAAAGTAAAATACTTTTAGCGATAAAAAATAATTTTATGTAGACCTGCACATGCATTATACTTTCGCTTTACGACCGCTCGCTTTACGACGAGATGACTTTTTTTTATTATAACTGTGTATATAAATGTCACAAGTTATATTTCTTAGCCGTTTCTGTGCAGTATTGAGGAGTTTAGAGTGATTTCCGGAATGGGAAACTCAATTTATGATAGTGAGCCGATGGAAAATAGACTCGCTGAACGACGGTCTTCTAAGAAATAGATAAGAGGGGGAAGAGAAAATGAGAGAAAAGAAAGGAAAAAGAAAGAACGAGAGAGAGAGAGAGAGAGAGATGAGAATGTGAGAGAGGGAATAGAGAATGAAAGAAGGGAGAAAAGGGAAGAATGAAAGAACAAGAAAGAGGAAAGGAAAAGGGGTGAGAGAAAGAGAAAGAGAAGATGAAAAAAAAGGGGAAAGGAAGGAAAGCAAGAACAAGAAAAGAGAGAAGAGAAGAAAAAGGTAAACGAGAGAGGGAAAAAAGAGAGAAAGAGAGAAGGGATAGGAAGGGAAAAGAGAAAGGGAGGAAAGGGAGAGAACGGCAGAAAGGATAGAAGGGGGAAAAAGAAGAGAGAAAACAGAGAACAAGAGATAACATAGGAGGAAAAAAGAGAGAGCGACAGAAGGATAGGAGGGGAAAAGAGAGAACGAGACAAGGAATAGGAGAGGAAAAAAGGGGAGAAAACAGAGAACAAGAAACAAGATAGGACGGAAAAAGAGCGAACGAAAGAAAGGATAGAAGGGGAAAAGGGGGGAGAAAACAGAGATCAAGAGACAAGATAGGAGAAAAAATGAGAGAACGAGAGAAGGATAAGAGGGGAAAAGAGAGAACGCAAGAAGGGATAGGAAAGGAAAAGAGAGAAAGATAGGAAACGAGGGGAATAGGAAAGGAAACAGATTTTAAAAACTAATTTTCCTTTCTAAAAACTGAGTTATAGTTATCGGTAAATTAACAATAAATCTAAAAATTATCAATCGACAGTTTACTAATCGATTCCCTCTCTGAATATACTGTAATAAGCACGTACTGTTTCGTCTCAGTCTACATTAATTGTGACGAAATTTGAAAAGACAATTAATTAACATGTTTACAATAATAATTCCGATTCGTATCTCTGAGCCGGGAATCGAACCAGACTCGCAATACGTCCGGATTTAAATAAAATTTCCATTTCTCAATGACACATCACTATCATTTGCGTAAGTCGCGTGACAAAGTTCTATTAAAGCGAAAGTCACATTTGTAAAATATTCGTGAATATTGATAAATGGACCAATACACCAGAATATTACAAAGAATAATTTTTTTAAATTAAGTTATTCAAAATGTTCCATATAAGATACAAAAGTAGATTTTTTTATAGGCCCATTAATAAAGAGAATTATTAATTATGTATAAATAAGGAGTCAAACTTCACGATAATTAATTATGAAGTGTTTAATTTTAATTGGGGAAAATTTAATTAAATTTATTAATAGAAGAAAGTCAAGTAAAATGATATTTTAACTCCATAATACGAAATTAAAAGAGCGAGGCCCTAACATATACTGTATAATACGGGTGTATTCCACATAATATAAGCATTGTAAACACGTGGGACGACATTGGGAGCTTCTTTAAAATCGATATGTATATACGTAGAAAGATTAAATGCGATAACTCAACGCGTTATACGCGTAATTATGTTTGTTAGTTAATGCGACGTCCATCATACGCGCCTCAGGAGGGATCAAACAGATGGATTTAAAATATATGTGAATCCCCGCGTGGCACAGATGCGATTCGTAGCGTAATCCCGTCATTTACATCTGTTTTCTCTGTTGTATTAAATCAAAAATATCCAAGTTTACTATTATTAATTTTTTCCACAATATACAAAAATAGGTATCAACCACGATTCGATTTCCTATAGTAGAAGGCCCTAAATACAGAAATCCACAGTTTCCAGGCGGTGGTTTATAAACAAAGACGGAAATTGTCGAGGGCCCCATCAACACAGGATCCAATCTTTCATAAGAAAACATTTCTGAAGTCAACACCGTACTGTACTGTACTGTATAGGCCTACATGAGGGGGGCCCTAAGGTATAACTCGCCACTTGTCAGAGGAATAATTATGAACTACTATTATTATAAACGAACGTTTGTCTATATGTCTGTGACCGATTTAACACGTTCCAGTCACTGTTTTATGACTGGCACGTCAAAATTTACAGAGATAATCAGGTAGTATTTGACGAATCGAGGCCAAATAAACAAAGAAAATATATGTCATTTGTATCGAAATTTTTCTCTGTCTGATTTCCTATTTGAAGACTGGAAACAACGTAGAATCGGCTATCCGGATGTTAAACAAGTTAACTTTCAAGACAACTGAATAAATAATTTTTCTACTTAATTTATATAAATTGTGATTACCGCTGATCTATAAAATACGTGGAATCCAGACTTTCTATTATTATAATATCACTTTTAAAAGCCAATTTTTAACTTAAATTCGTGTGTACGAAATTCCTTTTTTGAACGAATTTTTACGTATGTCGGACGAATCCGATTCGCTTTGTTTTCTATTTTTCTACTGTTAAAATCAATTATTTTATAAAAGTAAACCAGTCGACCCCCCTATAACACTGTTGATTATTCCGTTTTATATGAATTCCATGTTGTACGAGTCACTTAGATTTTACAAATACATATGCCAGGCTTACGTATTTGTAAAATCTAAGTGACTCGTACAACATGGAATTCATATAAAACGAAATAATCAACAGTGTTATAGGGGGGGGTACAATGGATAATCACGTCTTTCTAGCAGTGTTTATCCGTGTCTACTGTTTTCTACACCTCTCTATCTTATCTATGGTTTATAATCTACCATTTTTTATGATTTGTAACATTTTTACCCGTCCCCATCACTATTTAAACTGCCCTTATCTATGGTTTTTTTTTTTTTATTCATTTTATCCTCGCTATTCCTATGTATAATTTTCGATCGTTAGAACAACCACTGAATGTCCTTAATCCCCACCCAAAAATCAAAATTCTAGAGATGTGGTATATTAAATTACACCAAAAAAAGTATATTTCTCTTCATAACATACGTAAAAGATGATAATGTAAGAAATCCCTTTGTGTGAAGTGTGTTATATAGCGTTATGGACAGACACAAGTAAGTGATTATTTTGTAGACGAAAAAATAAATTATAGAAGAATAAATTTTAAAAAAATTATTCGTAATTTTAAATAATTTAAAATCGGAAAGTGATGTTAACTCCTTTTATATCAGGTGTTTTAGGCGATTAACCGTGCAAAGGGGAAGGAAATTAGTGTAGTTATGTCTTTCTATAAGCGCAATAACACGATATGAATTCATTAAATCTCATTTATATAAATTAATTGTATAAAATTATTGATTTATTAAGAGCAATTGTTGATATAGGCTACTTCAAAGACTATTATTCGTAATATTAAAAGGTATAGGTCTATAAATGAAACTTCTTTGTCTGAATCAACAAAAGATGTAATGTAAATCAGAGCTCTCTTGTTATAAAGAAGAACTTCCGTGCTTCTTGATAAATAAAATTGTCTGTCAATAGCGTGCACGACAGACAGACTGCTCGCATTGTAATTACAGGAATAGAAGAACAAAGAGGATAGAAACTTCCTCGAATTTAGACACAATCATTACAGAGCTCTTTTTTTTTTTTTTTTCTTTTCTTCTACAAAAATTTTAAATTAAATCAAAATTAACCCCTCTATACTACGATTTTTAAGTATTTTCACTCATTGTCTTTGGCCCTCCCCCGAAATATAGGTTATATAGGGCCTATAATATACAGATTTATGCTGTCACATTGAGCAAACGAGCCCAATTTGGACATTTAGCAGGCGAGATACCGGTCCACATAATCACATTTCACTAAATAATCATCGAGGGATGATCTCAGAATCCAATGAGGGGATAATAATAACCTTAATTTTATTTATTAGCTTTCAATTAGATCATGATAAATCTCATCGCTATAGGAAAAGGGTATAAATTGAGGAGAGTATTAATTGATCCATTTAGATAAGGGGGAAACAAAAAATTTAATTTAAAATAATGCGTTGTGTAGTGAGTGAGAGACGTGTAGTGTTCACGAATAGGAAGCGGTGCAAGTAGATGTGACCTTGTCCCGTTGGCGGAAGCACGTGACATTTAGCGCAAAAAAAAAAAAACACTTCTATATCTTATAAGTAAGAGATTTAAGGAGAAGGAAGCGAAACGGATGCGAAACCCCCCCGAAAATCTGGTCTGGATTTGGAAAAGAATGATGCGGATGAGTATCCTCTCGTTTATACTAGGTCTTCTGTTTGCGATTCCGCCGCCCGACTGCGTCAACTTTCTACGCCGAGATAAATTCCCCACATTCTCGAATCGCCTCCACCCTCCCGGAATTTCCTTCTTTATTAAATTCCATCGTATTACACTAATCTCTCGTTTGGATGTAAGTGTCGTTAGAGAAAAACTCTCCTCACTCCGTATCCAAGAAAGTGGCCAGAAATGGCCCTCGGAGGAAGGAAATACGGGCAAATTTTTTAAAATTTCCATCTTAGATTCTCGATTCATCCAATTCTTTTCTTTATTCTTAAAGTAGATGGAAAGAAATTTGGCACGCGCCAATATACAGAAACTGTAGGGGAAGAGGAAGCTGCCGTCTGGACTCGAAGACGCCAGAACACAAGAGGAAAGTCGGAAACGATGGAAAATGCCACCGTTTAGTCGCCACCAATCCGGACAAATCCGGATTCCGGATTGATTACGTCACCCTCTCTCTCCCACCTTTTTTTTTTTTTTTTTTTAATTAACCGCCGAGTAAACTTTAATACTTTTGCGGCTTTCCTATTAAATTAAAGACACTTCCGGGAATTTTCCACGCGAGAAAAACACGGATTAAACCTTCTATAGATCAAGAATTCCAAATGAATTAATTCTACTTTTTTTTTCTGCCTATCGTTGCAGAATTTTAGGGCTATCAAACGTTTAGGGATGCAATAAAGTCAGAAAAAAAAAATGCTCTCTTACAGTACGCCATCGCATGCATGATTCATAAAGTATAGGCCATTGTAATGTGAAGTGATGTATAGTATATTGCCCATCTCCAGTCGCTTACACCATAAATTTGTTCTACCTTCCATCAACGTAATATATTTTCGTTACCGGATCGACTTAACTTATATTTTACAACTCGACGGGTAGATTAATCAACAGGTTACGCTCTTTCTAAGTCGCGCGTAACAGAAGCGATACTATACAATAGAAAAGCCAATCGTAACGTCACTACAGTGAAGTTCCTAAGAATGGATACTTTCGGAAGTTATTCGCTTGCATAACCGAAAATATTCGTGGTTTATGGGTCTACAACATAATTGGAAACGATTACACGTTCCAGATCCAGGATGCCACCGTTACAAAGCGTGCCGTGCCCCCACTTCGTCACTGCAACTCCCAGAGCTACGATAAATCTTATATTAAAAGCGGGACCGTCACCGTTCGAGGGTGGTATAAGTTATCCGACGGGAAACCTCTCGAATATGTAACGTGTAAAATTGAGACTTCTGAAAAGTCTTCTTACCTGGAAGAGGATCCGTTTGGGTGGAGTCGACGTCTTTCTTGTCCGCTAATGCCTTCCGTCCCGAATACCTCTTCTTGACAAGGAAGGAACGAGGCATTTTTGACTTCCGTGTCGTCGGCCGCGATTCTTCCGATTTCCTCGCTCCTCTCCTCCTTCCGTTGCTCTCCCTTACCTCGTACTACCCGCTCGACGAACGATACCGCTATTGGACGCTTCGGCGACGTTAGGAGGAGCTTACTACGTTCGGACCAATGGAGATCGAACGGATCGGCTGTTTGTTCCGCCCCGTCATTGCGTCATATATATATATATGTATGTATAAAACTTTATCTTGGAACGGAAAAGACGCATTTATGATGAAATAAACGAACTTAATAAACTAGAAATTAATGTAAAATGTAAAAAAGAGAAAGAGTTTCTCCGATAATCGCTTGTAGAAGAGCTCATCGCTTAAGGATGGGCGTGGCCTCGCTCGACAGACGGAAACGTCGTCTTAAACAAAAATCAAAGAAAAAAAAAACATTACTATTCTCTACCCAATTCGACGGATTAACTATAATCGAGTTAATCCTCAACAGGAATTAATGAAACGGCCGAAAAATGGCCGATCCGTGTCGTTGTTTTAAATGACGTTTTCGTCGGAAACCAAATCGGGGGCGTGGCCCCGAGAGAAAGGAGGACTTAAGACCATACACGAGAGAAGAATGCAATTCGGATCGCGACGAAACGGAAAGGGGGCGTCACCCTCGAATCTGTCCTTCTTAATACACCGACGAAGGCGGTGCTTAAAAAAAATCCAGATTCGTCGCCGGAAGTGCCCCGATAAAATTAACAATTTTCCACCCGAATTAACCGGAAATAGCCCCCCAATTCTAATTTACGCGGGACAAAATACTACGGTAAAATCTAGAATAACTAATAGTAACAAAAGTAATTAGAAGTTACACAAAGTACAATACAAAATTTTAAAAAAATCTGGCAAGTCATTGACATTGTTTAGATGATCGACGAACGCCTTAAGTGACAAAGAATGTAGTACTGTACCGTACCATAACTAACCAAAAACGGTCCAGTACCGTTTAACACATCGAAGCAAAAAATTAAATGTCACACATAATAGAGATTTATGGTAGAAATTAAGGTCCGGATCGATAGGAGGGAAGCGTGTGTAGCACGTGACGATATCAATAAATAACGCACGATTAACTTAATTAACATACGGAAGCAAATCACAAGTTTTTCGAGTTAATTTAAAAGAACAGAAAGCAACGATTACGTCACGAGACTCCCCGTTTTAATTGTTTGCCTCGTGTTTTCAATCTTCGTGTTTAACAACTGTTCCGGACGCGTTATATACACGTGACATATTTTTCCTCCTATTTGTGTCATAGTTTTTCTACCGATTTTAAGTGTGAATAACCCAGAATTTTGTTTAAATACTAAAAAAATATTAAAGCCCGTAATTCATCCCGTGTTAAAATATGACGAGAATTACGTAGTCGATTTGTAATTTTATCAAAGAGGGACACTTTTTTCGACCGCGTGCACTTTCTTTTCGGGTGTTTTTTTTTTGGAATTATTTTAGTAGAGGATCATTTATAGGTTATATTAAGTGAAAGAGGGCACGAATGAGTTTAGGTACACTACTGGGGTTAAAAATACAGTTTAGGTGTCGAATTAAAGCTCATATCCTGTAGATGCTGCGAAGTGGCAAATGTACTGTACAGTACATTACAATACAATGTAGATGAAAATAGAGACCAAATATGGAAAGATTACAGGCTGAAGATCCCGATTAATTAACTATACCTTCCGGTCTAGAAAGGAAGTTTAAAGTAAAATACGATTTAAAATTGCCACTCCGTGACGTCACAATAAAATAATTGTTCGTTTAAAAAAAATCAAATAATGAATTTGATTAGATTCGTGATAAAATTGACCGATAGACACGCGAACGAACTACATAAAGAGTTGATTAATTAACAAAGCGCTTGGTCAGCGATTTAAAAAAAAAATGAATTTGTAAAACGTTCTATTTTAATATATCCTATATTCCTTTCTTGATTTATTATTAACTTCGTTATTATTTAATACAGCCAATTAGCTTCGCTGATGATCCAAGTATCGAATGTCTCTTTTCTTTCTTTACTCAATCGATTTCTTTATTTTGTTCGTTGAAAATCTGAATTTCTCGTACGTTTCGATTAGTAAAACACAGAGAAAAACAACACCAGAACCTTTAAGTTTATGCAAATGAAGCAGATCTTCCAAAAAAAATGGAGGTGTTTTTAGGTCGTATGCCACCAAAGTTTCCTACTTTGACGTCTCGTGGGAGATTCAAATTACGTATAAACGGGAGTGGATCGGATAGTCTTACACCTGTTGTGAGCCCTCTAAATTTATGTATTTAGTAGAAGAACAATCGTCCTATCGATTCCGAACTCTCGTATATGCAAATATTCCCTGTTAAATTTATAAGACGACAAAGGAAGACGTCACAAATATCGACGAGAACAAACTTTGATTGTTTTAGTCATTAACTCGGGTCTGCAGCAACCCACGTCCCCCGAGAATTTATCTGATTCTAACATAGGATACGTTACATAATATGAATCTAGAGTTAATGAATACGCGGTGTAAGTATAGTAGAGACATCGGTCGAGTTACACTAGCTTCTCGTTTTGTTTTCTTTCTTTCTTTATTAAAGTTAAAATACAAAAATATACCCCAATTTAACGAATACAACGAGTTTATAACGAGCATTTCTTACCTTATAAAGACGTGACAACATAAGAACCTTTACGTTTATATGCCTACATTAGAATACGCTAACATAATTACATAGTTACACTTACAAATTGTAAGGATAAATAAGTTAAAAGCGTATATATATGTGTGTTACGGTTACATATTTTAGTCTATAATTTGTAGCAAAGTAAACGTTCTTTAATTAGGAACGGTAGAAGAATTGTGACGATGGCACAATAAATAATTGTATTTCGTGCCAGATTTATAATAAATTTTGTTTTAGGGGTTACATCGCCACCGTGACTGGCAATAGTGTATATAGTACAGTACAATAATTTCACATTTATTCTCGGAATTGCAAACACATGCTTTTAATTAACTGCTTTGTTACGCGCGTATAGTACATATACTGTACTGTACTTCTTCTATAAGGGATTTAGTTAGTTTTATATAAGTGATTTTATTATTTTTGGCACGTTCCTCTTCAATTTTAAAGCGTTAACTGTGTCCTAAACGGAGGTAAAAAAAAAAAAAAAACATGGCGGATCATGGAAGTTGACACGTTAAACGTCATCGGAAGTAGACAGAAACGACAATGTCTGTAGAACGAGATTTGTAAAAGACTGACAGCAGCTGTAACAAAACAAACAAACAAATGTTAACGCTCGGATAGAGAGCATTTGGAATCGTTTTCACGTTAATACAGATGTCGCACGACAATTGGCATCTGTGCTAACACGGGCGAAATCTTGTCAAAGAACGACTAAACAGGGAAAAAAATCAAAAAAAGGGAAAGGGACAGTCTATTTTTTGATGTAGCCCACAATAAAAACGAATCTAAGTTAATTGTGTGACGTGGGAAGATCGATTTCCACTGGGTTTACATAGGACTAGTGAACTCGCGGTTACAGTACAAAAGAAAATGTAGCGATGTAATAAAAATCTAACAACGAGAAAATAATATAAATAATGTCTTCTAAGAGTTGTGTGATTCTTCTGTTGCCATTTTTGTTTTATTATTTTTGATGTGGTGTTCGTATACAGTACAGTATAATACATTTCCCTTCGTTCAGTCGGTAGCATTTTATTTATAGAATGCATGCTGACAGCTTCAATCGAAAGGGGGAAATTTATAATACTGGATTTATCAGAATTCATTCTATTTATTACCCTAATTAAATATAATTTTAAAATAACGTCGTTCCTACAAATAATGGTAAAAAAAAATTTCTGAAGTTCTGGTCTCTTTACGAATGGTTTCTACTCGTGCAAGACGTGGTTAAAGGATCAAAAGATGGCTACCAAGACGTTCTATAAAACTACAGATTGCTGGTATGTGGAGCGAGATTCGCCCCGATTAACCGCGTGGAGTTTTCTGAATTTCTTCACGTGTCTAATACGTAAATAAGAGCAATCTTGCCACAGAAATTCCTCCCAAAAGAGACCATCCCTTTGGTAGATCTTGCACCATTTAACATTAGTAGTGTCGTATTATCTTTATTTCATTAATCCAATCCAAATGATGCCGCGGGAAACAAATCCTTTCCTGATAATCCTTGAAAAATAACAAGGATTCCTTTTAAAGGATCATCAGGAAGAAGAAGCGATCAAAAATTCGGACTCCCGCTGAAAACGCAACACGCCATTCGGATAGTTTTCAATGAGGGTGTCGAGTAAAGGCATCGAAATAGACAGGCACATATTGCCGTAATTATTTTCTATTAAATTTGAAAATTGCCACGCGCAAAATGGGCTGTCTTCGAAGAGCTTCCGGCGACCGGGCTCTTTGTTCGGGAGGTATGACGAATTCTGTTTGCCCACCTGTGCCACCGACTCGTTAACCTCGGTGCATCCAGGACGATGCCCCCGGACGATGCTATTGTAATAGGGTAGCTGATCTATGTACCGTTCGAAAATGAATCACGTGATGATCCCTATTAACTAGTTGCCGTGTTGCCAGCTTCACAGTCTAGAGCCACTAGAATTTGGCGTTATTTATAGATTAAGAGGGTCCAGTTGAGCCAGTTTTACGTCTTCTAGTGTCCATATATTGTGTCTACTTACAAGTTTGCGTGGAAATTTACATATAATCCGCACACCTCGGAAGTTTCCGCTTATAGTAATATAATTTCGAATGACATACGTGTTTAAACCCCGTGATTTATCCCCAAAAACTTTCCACGTGCTAACGAAAAAAAACCCCCCTCCATCCTTTATCTAGCGCCATCTGTGGAGACGAAAATAAATCATTTTATCGGTTTAAAAAAAAAAAGTTTTTAAAGTATTTTAAAAATTTTATTCGACTACTAGAGGTCGCTTTCAGAAAAATCCCTCTAGTGATTTTTTTTTTCGGTTTTAAAATTTAATATCAAAATTTATATTACGTTTTAAGACCAAAATTATATATATAATTTTTTAATTCTTTATGTCGTCTTAATATTAATTAAGGATAATCGAGTACTGTACCAGATTTAAAAAAAAAAAAAAAAATGTGGCGACGTCACGTAATAAGGCCGTAACATCGTAGATGACGCGATACACCATAGCCTTTTAATTAAGTCCTTACAGGAGGAAAACTCTCATAATTAACCTTAAAACTTTTTAAAATATGTCTTATAAGCAAAGGATTTAAGGAAAAACAATTAATTTAATACTAAACAGGGCCGAATAGATAGCGTCGTCGACATTATTCAAAAGATGGTTGACGAGAATTCTTGTACGTACTCCTGTATTGTTTTTTTTTGTTGCTTGACTCACAAGTTAACTGACAAATGAAAAAATCGATGACATTTGACAATTCACAGACCACCCCTTGGGATTCTTACTACAATTTCTTTTTTTTTTTTTTTTTTTTTTTAAATTACCGCAAATTCTGATCAGGAGAAAAGCTCCCGACCGAGACAAACACAGGAATTCATAAGACAAATGCATATTTTAGTGAATAAAGCGAGTGGAGGAGTACTGTGTATTTAATTTTCAATTTTAATTAATATTTTTACCGTTAAGTTTTTGATTTACGGAGCGATCGATCTTCCTTCGAAGACAATTGAATGTCTACTTGGAGTCCGAAGCGATCGATGAAACGAAAAATCTATTATATACTTCTTATCGAAAATCTGAAAATAAACATAAATACCAAAGCTATGATTCTTTGTAACGAATTTTAACGACCGTTCAAATCAATTTATAAATCGATCCGTTTTATTGGACGAGTTAATTCGCCGTAATAATAATGCCAAAGGATGTGATTCCCCGCCATTATTGTGGATAATTTTATGTTTCGAAACGTGAATTGAGGAGGGATTTTTCTCGTATTTTCTTCACGTTTTTTTTTGGGGGAATTTTAAAAAAAATACGATGATAGTTATTATTTTATAGATTATTTTGCATGTGGTGACAACTGTCAATTTTCCTTTCATTTTGAAACACGAAACACACTCCGACCATGACAATTGAGACCCTTCTCGATTGTTTCTTTTGAAAGGGAACCATAATTTGTGAGAGAAACCCTATTCCTCTCTTTAGAAATTCACCATAGAATGGAACTTTTCGGTTCGGTTTAAGTATAACATCGGGTATTAAGTTGCAACAATTAATAAGACGGTGTGTGAAGTGCCATTGTTTCGTGACCTTTTCGTTCCTTTCCGCTACTAAATATATATGTAAAATTTCGCTCCAACACAGAATAAATCAGTAAAAAGTCCAGCAACGAGTTGCTTAACTTTTCCGGCGACATCTGATTACATTTTAACTAATTATAAAATGGCAAAAAGCTTAATTTTGTGGGTTAATTGTGAATGCCAATAACCAGTAAAATCGTCACGAAGTCCGACCCTACTGGAGATACATACGATCCCCATTATTTCCCTTGACCCTTAATCAATCTCCCTTTGCTTCAACTATTATTGTCAAATAATTAAATCATAAATATGAATGATGTACAATACAATAATTCAGTAAAGGGTACTGTACAATAATGATTGTAACAATGGCGCGATAAAGTAGCTTCTAGAAAAACAAAGACGACATCGCATAACCATAAAGTTTACTATTCACGCTTCGATAGACTAGAATCACTTGACTGATACACATCTATTATAGACATGGCTTGGGCAAATTGCATGTTTGCACAGGGGCATCCAGCAAATGTGAACAATCGGGGAATCTTGCATAAGTTCTAGAACTTCATAAAAGAAAGTTAAAACATTACTGTTTAATTTGCTAATTTCCGCGATACTCCAACGATTTTAATGTGAAGCCAATGCTGGGCTGCAATTTTTAATCTATATAATTTAAAATATGGGCTCTCCACCTCAAATTAGTGGTGGCTTGCCCCTGCACAACATGCTTTTCCTTTAACAATAGAGTTGTGCCGGTCATTTATTTACTGCTTTAGGCATTTTTATGCATGAAATACAGCTTAAAAAAGCTTTGTTTTGCGTGTCGGAAACGGATTGATCCATTTTGTTGTTTCTTATAGGAAAATTTGTTTCGATCTTAAAATAAAGAAGCATTTGATTTTTTGTTTTTAATTAAACAAGAACAGCGGAAAAGCAAACGACAAATGAAAGAAAGTTGTTCGATTATGCAAACTCAATTATCGTGATTGAGTAGCAAGTGATATATTGGTGGGGGTGAACAGAAGCATGTCAAACTGGACGACATTGACTGTTAAGTAGGGTGTATGGTCATCCAAGACTGCCAAAACACACTGATAGCGATGGGGCCTTGCATTGTCGTCCATGAAAAGAAAGTTGTTTCCAACCACTACAGCATAGGGTACCACTATAGGGTATCTCGATATCTGACAGTAATCAGCGATCTGTTTCTGATAATGTGGAAGTAGGTACGACCACCAATGCTGATGCCAGTCCACACCATGATTCCACTACCACCGGAGTCCCTTTCTCGCATTAAACATAGATTCTCCCATGTTCCTCGTTCACGCCAGATTAGGACACGATGATTGTCAGGGTGCAGACGGAACCGTGACTCATTAGAGGACAGTTGACCACTCATCACGGGTCCAATAACGATGCTCACCAGCCCACCTTCTACTGGTTTAACGGTGTTCGGCAGATAACGGAATACATACCATTGGTAGCCGAGCACGAAGTCCAACACGATGGAGCCTATTTCGTATGGTCTGGGTGCATATCCGTCGTCTAGTGGCAGCAAAAAACTGTCCCGACGGCTGCTGCGCCTATTCCTTCTTGCCAATAAGGTCATGTAGCGGTCATCTCTTGCTGTTGTGGCAAATGAGTGACCCTGCCCTCGTCATCTTCGTACTGTGCCAGTGTCTTGAAAGCAATTTTACAGTCTGCTAATCACACTTTGGGATGTTCAAGTGCTATTGCCACTGTCGTCTGTGTTTGACCAGCTTCTAGACCTCCCATGTCTTTCCAGGCTTCGCATTCGGGCAAATCGTGTTGCAGAAGCATTGCAAGTGTTGGGAAATTGCAGGATGTCCACTTTCAAGTTCCCTGAACTTGAAAGTGGACACTTGTTTGCTTTTCTGTTCTTGTTTAATTAAAAAAATCAAATGTTTCTTTTTTCTTATCGCTTCATATTCGTTTTNATTATATTTTGAAGCTTTCTTGCTCTAGAAATTTTTACATAATTTTTTTTATATTACTTATTTAAATAAAAATATTCTATTTTTACTTTGTGAATATAGAAAATAGTTTATAGGAATCTTAGAAAAGTGACTTGAACTCGAACAGATCGGTTGCAAAGTTATTTGTTTTACTATTAAATGGAATTTCCTTTCTTTCCTACATAACAATATCCACTTTCAGTAAGAAAATTGAAACAATACTATTAAAGAAATTTTTTATATTTAATATTCTTTTGAAGAAAACACGTTGTTTTAATTCGCGAAAAATTTATTCATTCATTCTAAATGCATAATTTACACAGAAACGCGAATACTTGTGCCGTGTTTTTTTTATCCGTTCGCAAAATATACAAGTAAAACACAAACACGTCAAGACGCGCGTTACTATTCTTTTGATTCTTAATTTAAATTCTTTAACACCCGCCTACGACTATTCAAATTCAAATCACAGGAAATTCTTTAGGATCTATTCGGAATCGTACTTCCTACCGTTCACGTGACCCACTAGGTGATGCCTTAAGTCGAGCCCGTCGGAGAACTGTTCTTCGCACAAGTTGCATCGGTACGGCTTGGTACCCAAATGCTTTTCCAGGTGCATCTTTAATATTTTGAAGCTCTGAAAAGCGATATGGCACACTTCGCAGACAAATGGTCTATCGGCGCATCTACTTCTACAGATGAGTTCTCTCTTAAACTTCACGTCGCACCACTTCTTGTGCCTGCAGAAAGCGGAATGGCGCGCGAAAGCGCAACCGCAACACACGCAAACGAAATCGTAAAGTTTGCGACCGATGTGTCGCATCAGGTGTTCTTTCAAATCGATCCTGACTACGAAATGTTCGTCGCACAGGTTGCAACGGTAACGTTCGTCACCCAAGTGTCCTCTGAGATGAACTTTTAGGGCAGGAAATATGTGAAATCCTTCCCTACATATTTCGCAAACGTACGGCTTTTCGCACGTGTGCTTCTTTAGATGATAATTTAGATTAAATTCGCAATTGAGTCCTTTCCCGCAGATTCCGCAAGTAAATGGCTGAGAAGAAGAACCGAGATGCATCTGAACGGAAGGAATGTTGTGATATTCGCTACCGCACACGGGGCATAACACTTTAAATTTCGGACTCTCTCTATTAAACAGCTTCATGTCTGAACTTTCCTCTCGTACCGAATTGTCGCTGGAGAAATCGGTCATACCTAAAAACAACCAGATTAAGAAGCTTCGATTAGACATAATAACGTGCACTCGACTGGAGGACTATTTTATTTTTTATATCGAAAAATATTTTTCATCCGTCTTACATTTAATGTCCGATAATCAAATCTCAGAGCCGTGCAGAAAAAAGTCAAAACATTTTCATATTAGGTTCAATTATAGGTTTGTAAATAAATCATCCAGAGGGGGCGCTACTCGGCTAAACGATTTAGTTAATTAGTCGAAAAGTTAATACTTCTTTTATTTTTCGATTAATATTTATATATTAAAGAATTTTAAAAATATAAACGAGAAAATACGTGACAGCCACTTCCGCCCGATCGTAATTTTCAAATAATTACGATTACGTCACGATACGATTCCTCGAAAGGAAAACGTCGATTGGAAGAAATCGACAATTTTCCGAATTTAAAAAATGGCGGCGTCTTATTATATAACCGACGTTATATTATAAATTTTATAACAGCGATAAATAAAATAATTTCTACCTCTGAATTTATCCCTATTCCATTCTCGTCGAATCAAGGTTTTTACATAATACGGCTGGCAAGCTGAGAAAATTTTCTGTTTAGTGCCACTTTCGCTCACTAGGAGCGCTGCGGCTAGGATGCAGTTACATTTAAATTCAGAAAAATGAATTGTCGCGCTTTATTTATTTATTTTTTCAAATGAAGATATTTTAATATTCAATATGACTTAATAAAATGTATACAATAATTAAACCATCCCATATTATTTTGGCATTACATTACAAAGCTTAGAAAAGGTTTATCACCCCACTGATTTAATCTAACAACCAAATTCCATATGTTATCCTATGGGCAAAAAAGGGTAATTGCTGGAGCCGCTGAGAATATTTCCTCAAATAATTCACCGTAAACGGGCTGCTCCTAATGCAAATCTGCCCGGGCGCCGTACGGCTATAACACGCTACCGCATACAAATCAAATGGGAGGAGATCTTTATGGGGAAAAGTAATATCTTTAATTAATAGGCATGGATAAGAAAACAAAGGTTAAAAAATGATTTTTTTCAAAACTGTTCCAGTGTTAGAATAATGGAAGTTTAAAAAGTACAGTCTGCATGTGATGTGAAAATGTAGTATTTGTTACAAAAATTGTGACTTACTTTCTAAAAAAAGGTTTTATAAAATTTATGTAATGGCAAATTTTATTATAGCAACGTACCACGTTGCCAAATACGATGACATTTTCCGAAAACTGTTGGGGTCGACGCGGGCTATGGCGAGCTTTTGAACATTTTGCAGCCCCGATGGCAATTTTTCCTCCACGGACAGAAATGGCTAAAGATTATAATTCTAATGTCTTAGGAACGTGTTTTAGGCATTCCGAGGGAACGTAATGCACTCTGTTTAGATGATAATCTATCAGACGCAGTACTACTTAGGGTAGAACAATCAGGACTTATTATTTTCAGATAATCTAGGCCTAATCCATAATAGTACACATTCTAAAAACCCATTTGACATCATACCGCATTCTACACTTATTTTCGCATTGTGACAAATGGACTGTATAAGCAACTTTTCTTTTTATTAATGGCTCTCAACTTCTTTTTTATTTTTGTGTAATTAATTGTTTGAAAAGAGAATATACCTGTTCTTTGTATTTAAAACTTCTTGCAGAACTTTCTGATGAAGTAGATGGAAGTACTAAGAAGTCACTTGTAGACTCAGACATTAGTCTCTTCATGTATAACCTGAGACATAGAAGCAATCTTGATGTTTTCTAATAAATAAATCAAAGAGTTAATGGGTATTAGAAATAAATGAAAAATAAATAAAATTAACTTACCAATAAATTTACTTTCTTCTTCATTGATGACAAATTCCTTTCCTTTGGAGCTTACTTGTCAAATATTACTTTGGGAGGTTACGAAATATCGATTTGCCTTGAAAGTTAGTAGAAATAGGATGAGAGAAATGGACCCTTAACTCTCTTATAAAGGATTATGAAAATTAGGTAATACATAATTGAATGAATAACTGCTATATATTTGCACAAAAGGTTTTGGGCACTTCAAGTAATAAGTTTAAATCTGAAATTTGTAAAAACAACAAATAATCTAATTCATTCTTTTAGAGAGTGGATTGGAAAATTGATATTTTATGCTATTTTAAGTACGACGAGGGTTATTTTTATCCGAATTAAATCACCATCTACATGATAAGAACAGTAAATCTCAGGCGGGTTTGTCCAAAATACTGTTACAATATCATATTGGCAATAATTACTACCGTAACCGGCAAGAGGTCACGACTGCAGTTACCACTAATAAGGAAATATTATATCTGCGCTCCCTCTGCATGGAAGAACTTTGGTAAGGAAAATGAAAATAAAAGTTGTGTAGTGAAAAACTCTCTCGATATCAGCATGCAATCGAGATCTGTTGAGATTAACTTTTGTTGCAACAGCTCAATAGTATCAATTTTGACTTCTAGTTCTATAATTTAAACTACCTTTGGAATAAGCTGCTTCTTATTCAAGAACGATTTCCGAATTTATGTTCCAGTGACAAAAATAAGTAACCTTCACTCCCTCCCTTCACTATTAACTTGAATTTTACTTAAAATTTCACAAAACTGTATACCTAACTTTTCGGAAAGTGCAGTTTCTCAAAATTAATATCATTGTTTGTTTTAGATGGCCATTAATTTACCGATTTAATTACGTCGGAACAGAAAAACAAACTAAAGAAAAAAATCACAAGCATTTATTTTAAAATAGTCCACCCGAATGCAATACTACAAGCCGCAACTTATGACCGAATATAATTTTTTCTTTACATAAAATTTAAATGAAACTTTTAAAACTTTAATCATAGTTTCTCTTCGCTGCTCAACTTATCTTCACTCCTCTCTCCACTGTTTAATAAGGCCTTGTTCATTGGTTTACCTAAAAGTAAACAAAGTTTAAAAATCTTAAATATACAGCTCATGCCATTAAAAAAGAATCAAATGCTAAAAATAAGCATTTAATGTGTTTGAAAATGGCTTAGTATAACCCTTTCACTTATGAAACATTGTTATGAGAACATTAACAGACGTAAATATAATTCTCATAGACCAAGTATTCATCTTACTGTTAAGCTTGCCTAATTGACTAGGAATGATAGCAATCGAGAAAGGTACGAGAAGGATATATTATTGATATTCAGGTATGCATAGGTAAACATAGTAAAGACAGCCAACTCCAGTATTACTAATAAAAGACAATAAGGGAGCCAATTCATACAGAAAAATAAGGAGGAGAGAAAAAATAGTGCAGAAGCTTCAGTCAAAACAAATCACACTGCACCACGATTTAAGTAATTAAATCTATTAACCGAAACGCCGTTCAAGACCACCACATCACACAAATTCGATTTCATCATGCATGCCAACAATTTAAAAGTGAAAGCATTCTATGTTCCAAAAGCAATTTAAAATTCAGAATAAGTTTGATTGATCTGAAAACAAGAAACATCTCAAACACTTAATCTAAAGCTATTTATGAGCAATGCCTCAAACTATAGCAAGGAATTATATATATGTTTTAATGTAAAATGGAGTAGTCTGTTTCAAGAGAGACAGCAAACAAGTAAAATTCTTAAAAAATAAAATTATGGCAAGCAGTAACAGTAATAATTACAAAGAAATACTATATTTACAAATTCTGTTTTTCATTTTATACTCAATATTCTACTTTTGATATTGTTACTATTAAAAAGTAGACCAAGCTTTAAAATTTTCTTCTATAAAATAAGAATAGGAGACAGAATAAACAAAAAAATAAATATGTAGGAAAGACTAAAATGTCTTCATTTTCACTATGTCGAATTGCAAGAAACAGTCTTCCGTTGCAGAGACAACTTTTTATTACAGTCAGCGGAAGACTGTTGTTCCTGGTGATTCGGCATGGCAAAAACAGACATTTCAGTCTTTCATATGTAATTTTTAATGTGTAAATTTGTCAGTCATTTTTTAACAGAATAAATAAGTTTATTAAATTTGATTTTTTTTCAAACCAGTTACGGTTTGGCTTTAG
The DNA here is from genome assembly GCF_000671375.1 of Centruroides sculpturatus. NCBI lineage: Eukaryota > Metazoa > Arthropoda > Arachnida > Scorpiones > Buthidae > Centruroides > Centruroides sculpturatus. The sequence goes on along the minus strand of NW_019384405.1, from coordinate 1,070,636 downwards.
GACGATTCTAAAAATAAAACAAAGCAGCAAAATGCCTTACAGATTGTTCTACTTACTGTGGAAGCAAGAAAATTTGACATTTTTGTAATGTTTTGAAGCAACTTTATACCTTCAGAAGAGTTTAAACTTGACTAAAAAAGTTTAGAGATTCTATAATTTTAATCTTTATTTCAAATTCCAACATTTTAAAACAATAATTCTTTTAAAAATCTATTTATTTCTCTCTTCACAAGATGATTGAAAAGCTTAAAAGATGTTTCTGTATACTTTAGATAGTCATAAAAAGGAGAATGTATATTATGTCATTTAAATTACTGAAAATTTTATTTCACTAAATATTTAATATCGCACTAATAGACATCCACTTTCACAAATTATGTAAATAATTCTATTACAGATACTTCCTGCATATTAATTCTGTTATACCATTCATTGCAACCTTATCACAGAAAATACAAATTGTTCTACATTGCATCTATGATCTGAAAATTGCATTTTATCTCTTCCAAATATAATTTTTGCTAAGAGATTGTATCTATGATGTTATAAATTAAGTTAAATAAGTTATAATTTATAATATAATAATCATCTATAAAATAACAAAAAAAGTATACTTACCAAATATACTTAGAAAAATGGGGAGAAAAATGAGCCCGTGAGAAGCGCCGATCAACACTATTCCCAGATACATCCGAAAGTAAAAAATTTTAAAAATTTGTGACTTAGCAAAATAGAGAACGATAATGCCTCCAAATTTAGTCAAAGTTATTCCAGACAACACCTAGTAATATAAAACAAAATGTTAAATTACGTATATTATATGTCTGAAATCAACATATTGCATTAATCGAAAGCAGACTAAGTTTTCAATTTTTAAGAAAACTTTGTTGAGTTCATTGATAAATTATTTGTTTGAATATCATTTGTCAAACAAACAAAGCTTTAACTTAATCTTAAATATTTAATAAAAAATTTTATAATTATAGCAGTTATATAATTTAGGTATTCGAGCTGCGACGGCCGATCTAAAATCGGTGGTTTGCAACCTTTTCAATCTAACACCATAAAATTTTTGGTGAGATACCCCAATCAGTCAGTGTCACAAATCATCCTTGTGTATGTAAATAAAATGTGACACTGAAGATCTGGAGTTTATTAGCATTTTAAAATAATTTTTTTTTAATTTTATAGTACATCTATGAAGTTTGTGGCATACCAATTGGAAACCACTGAGATAGATCGCTACTATATCACTAAATCTGTGGTTCCCAATGTGGGCACACGTCTCGCAGGGGAGCAATTTGACTTTTTGAGAATGGGTTATTATTAACGGTGAATTTGAAAGCCTGCCAATGTGAGAATTTGTTCTTATATATTATTCATAAATTTGGCAAAGAATGTTTTTTTAAATTTCTCTCTTTCCGTGCCACCATCTTCTTAATGTCTTTTCTTTTAAGATAACAATGGTAAGGAGTAAAGGTTATTTCAAGCAAGTTAAGTGGCTTGATTTTACATTGATAAGTCTGGTGATCTTAGAATAAAGTAAAAATGTATTTAGTGTTCACACAGTTATTATTGAAGGGCCTTGATACATAAATTTTTGTACTTATAACTGCTCTAAATACTTTTGATAAAGTAAATGTCAAACAAATAGCAAGCTTACTAGTACCACAAAAGCATAAATATATGTTTCATGTTAAATTTCTAGAATATAAGCATACTAAAGCATAAGCATTTTGCTATAACTATAAACTTCTTTTTGGCACAAATAGTAAAAATCGCCTTATACCACAATTTATGGTGAAGTGAATGTAATAACTGTGAATAATTAAATAATCAACAAATCCATTCATACATTTCTTCAACGACAATATGTTTACCGTTTGTTCTCTCGACGAAAAGAATTTACCATTTTAAATGTTTTGCATGCACATATCCGAAGAGTGAGTGCCAGTGTTAAACGAAAAATTTTACCGACAAATAGTCAATTATAAAATATTGTCAGTAAAGCCAGGAACTAAAGGAAATTTTAGAATATTTTTCTATAAATTAGATTTCATTTTCAAATAAATACTTCGGCAAAAATATTTATATGGGAGAGCAAAAAAACATCTATCTAGTATTGAAATGTAAAATATAATTTCATTAGTAGTGCACTACAACAAATTTAAGTTAAAAATATATTTTACTGTTAAGTTTACTCACCGAACTTCCCATCTCTGCTAGTGCACTTTCTGCTCTTGCTTTTTTTGACCCTTCGTTACTGACGGCATATGCCCGAACAATGTGAGAACAAAATTCTACTGAGATTCCAATGGCCTATAAATAAGAATTGTAATTTTAGTTGTAAATTTTTAAGTTATGGTAAAATAAATTTAAAATAGTATAAAATGTAATTAATTTGTTAGATATTCTATGTTAAGTAATATCAGGTTATGTTTTATTGTTATGTTATATATAAAATAAACAAAAATACAGACATAGAAAACAATTGTTCATATATTTATAACACGCACAAACTTGGAGTTATCATATTTTATAGCATATAGGATACACCGCTATTTTAACACAGACCACTTAGAAAAATTATTTAGTGTATTTACGCTATACTGAAACTTAAAGGTTGGATGTCATGCCTATCTTTTTACTAAATTAAAAAAGAAATTTTCACAGAAAGGAGTTAAGTATGTTTAAAATAACGTTTTATTGCTGCTAGCACTTTCACCTGAGGACGACGACATATTATAAGGTGTCGTCCTCAGGCAAATATAAAATTGAATAAACCTTTTGAACAAGCTTTTTTAAATTTGAAAGCTAACGGCATTAACTGTTAGCTTTTAAATTTAAAAAAGCTAATGATAAATTTAAATTTATTTGATTATATAAGGCCTGAGTACGACGCCTTATAATACATCGAAAGCGCTAGCAGTAATAAAACGTTAGTTTAAACTTATGCTATACTGAACCTTCTGGTACTCTGGAACCAAATTTTCTTTACTGTATTGTTGTTAAAGAGAGTAAAATTAGAATTCACACTTATTTATTAGGGAAAGAGAAGTTTAAAGGAACTTTTTTTTTACAATTAAAATTTATCAATGAAATATTCAACATAAATACATGCAAAAGCTGCTTGGCTATAGTAAATAATACTAATATTAAAATGTTTAAACAATAACATTCTTATTCAAGAACTGGGCTAGGTAGGGATTACATGTAGCCTGATAAAGGCAGTTTGGGAAATTCAGTAGTCTATTCAATGTCTAAGTTATTTAAAAATACATAACAAGACTTTAATTTCTCTTAAATAATATTTTTATATTCATAGAAAGCATTTGTAAGCTAATTATTTTCTGGAGCAATCCAAAATAATCTTCGATACTGTTATTCTACATTTCTAAAAGAAATCGGACATTTTTACAATGTACAACGTATTGTTACAATGTACAATGTATTGAATTTAAGTGATTGAATGATATTAATATTTTATAAAAGATCACTTACTTATTATTTATAAACAGAACAAAATATCTTTCCTACTTACCATTACCAAGTTGACTAATGAGACGGCATTCAATGATATGTTCCACCAAAACATCATACCCATGAGATTTAGTAAAATCATAAAAATTGTGATTATTACTGTTAAAGCTGAATAAATATCCAATCCGAGAAGAATGAAAGTGACTATAAATATATCTATCATAGATATCGCTAAATTCTGTATCGTGTCTTTCCACATGGTAAGGTATTGTTCGTAAAATACGTGAAATATGCTATTAAAAAACAAATAAATGAAAATAAAGGTTATATTTAATTATTTAAAATTAAAATTTTGTCAATTACTATTCAAAACTACCATATTTTTGTGCAGATTACCCACAGGTTACCTGTGTTTAAAAGAGAATTTGAAAGGGGATACTGCTTATAGGCCAATTTCAAACACAGACGTATGAAACAACAATTGCTTCTGAAGATGTGGGGAATATGGCAGTACAGGTTATATGAGGGTTTTATTCATTCTAGCAATTTTCTGAAGGGTATATATGCCATCACAGGTTACACACACACACAAAAATATGAAAAGTTTTAAATGTTATAGCTTAAACTTTTGAATTATAATGAATACTTTCTGACTATCAGTTGGCAGAGATAACTAGAGTGTGGAATTTACCACTGTAAGCAACTCTAATTAAAATCCAGGCCAGAGCCTTGAATTTTCACAAACAGTCTGGCCCAGATATGTTAAGACTCGTCTCTTGCTAACCAACCAGCCCATCACATGACTTATCAAATTCACGAAGAACACAAACAAAGATCCTTTTAATGTCAACAAGAGAATACAGACTTGATTTATGTTTTCTAGTTATGGTTTGTTGTTATAACAACTAAAAATAGAAATCACAGGCAAACTGTACGCCTTGCACCGTAAAGCATAAAAATAACCTTTAATTTCTAGCCATTATAATGCAAAAGTAGCCTGTAATTTCTGGCTATTAAATAAAACATTTAATAGTCAGAAATTCATTTATAAATTTATTTTGAAATCTATACATTCATTTATAGATTTCATACTAAATTGATTTGGAATTTTAGTTAATTATTAAAAATATTTTTAAAATCTTATAAAATTGATACTTTGTGTTATTCTTTAACATAGTCTAATGAAATTCTACAAATCAATAATGTGTAAAATTCATTTCATAATTATAAATTCGAACTCTGATTAAATTATTCTGTACAGATAGATAAATTCAAACCCACTCTAATAAATGAACACAAAGTCAAACAAAAAAATGATGCTTGTTAGAAAGTGCTCANTTCAATAATTAATTTTTTTTAACACTCTGAATGTCAGAAAAGACCACTATCGACATTTTGATAAATGCCAACTGAAGACGTTAATTTGTCAAAAATTGAAAAATTCCAAATCGTCGCACAAGAATTAATGTAGTTATAAGAAAGATGAAATAGTTTTCATTCATTTTTAAATTGCACTAATAATAAAAATGTAATCTTACCGATTATTATTCATTGCTGCATAAGATATTTGCATTAAAAGTGAAAACCTGTTGCATCCATCACTACTACAAATCAAATTTTGATTTTCATAAGTTGTGTAATTGTATCCTTCTTTAACGACGGTGTACATTGGTGGTCCGACAGCTAAATACTCTGCTTGATTTTCAAAATAATGATAAACATAAGAGTCCTACAAAAAATAAAGGAAATCAAACATTTATTGAATACAAAGAAAAATTAACATTAAGGTTAAAAAAAAAAAAAAACTAGCTAAAAAAGCAAATAAACTATTCTATAGTTTGAAATAAAATATAATCAATGAGTTAAGTAATGACATTTTTAAGTTATAGGCTCTCAATGTAAATAAAAATATTATGCACACATTAGCAGCTTACAAAATTTTAAATAAGGATTTAAAAATTTCCTACGTGTAATTTTAATTTGATTATATTTTATAAAAAGATATTTCTAATGTAATTTGAACTGCTCTTTTTCAATTTTAAGCTTATAATTACTTTCAAGTTCAGGTCCTTCAATATAAAAAAAATAATAATAATCCCCATTGTACCAGACAGACAACTAGCTAAAATGACAGCATTTATATATACTATATATATCTGCCTTTTTCAAACTTTAGTCTATGGCACCCAAAATGTAAATATAAATCCCCACAACTCCTTTGCATAAAATGATTTCCACAAAGAAACACATTTTAATTGCTTTCAAATAGGCATATTTTACGTCGGCAACATCCAACACAAAACTCAGATGTTGCCAATGGGTAAAAACGAGTTTTGGACACGAATTAATAAGATAATGCTTTACATATAAACACCCCCACACATTTTAATCAAGTTACATTTTTATGGCATTTAATTCTTGTAGTAAAGTCAGTGGAAAATAAGCCTATTGCTTCATTTCTTCATATCTGAGCTAATATATATATATATATATATATATGTGTGTTTCTATTTATTAACATTAATATTGTGATTATTTGTATATTTTTATTTATTTTTGAAAAGATTTCTCTTGTCACAAGCTAGACAAAAGATGCTTGTATAAAAACACATAATAGAAGAAAACATTCAAAATATTTCTGTAAAGAAAAAGCTAATTCCTTGCCAAAAAGTATTTACTCATTTACAATTATTATAAATAAGCTTAATTATTGACATGTACAACTGTGTAATGTGTTGTATTCATAACTAGAAGCATGTAAATTGTAACTATAGATGCTCAAAATTAATTTAAAAATTAAACGATTAGAATAATTGACATTCAATTAATAAGAATCAAAATAATACAAAAATTACCTGTAAGGAAATATTTCGGCATCTACATTATAACCCTTTAAAGTGGTCGTGATATTTTGAGTTATGACGCGGCTCCACTTCAGAGCTTCCGTAAAATCCGATGAATTCTTCAGCGCCGAATAGTAAGTCATGAACGAGGTTGCTACAATTAAAGATTCAATACAAAAAAAATCTCAATTTTCTACAATTTCAGAATTTTTAATCTAACAAATATTATAACAATAACATTTAAATTAATGTATATTTATTAATATTTTTTTCACATTAATAATATAAAAGAATTACTTAATGCCAATATGGCATATAATTGCAGTTAAAAATTAAATCAAAGTTATTTAATTTAAACCACAGCACAATCAATGAAATAAATAATCAGAAGTTATATTTTAATAAAAAGCAAAGTCATTGAAATTATAATTTAATTTTAAGCAATATAGTACACTCCCGACCTTACAACCTATCCGACTCCTGGAAGTCATGCTATTTTCTATCATGTAAGTGATATAATTTATAACACATAAATTAAGTTAAGTACATGAAAATACAGTAGTTTTGACTATATACATTTGAAAGCTTTAATTAATTGTAAAGAACACAGAAAACATCTTAAACATTCCATATTCCCGTGGCTACTGACATAATAATTTTTTCTATTGCAAATTTCTAGAGACTGCTTTAATTTCCCCGGAACCTCAGTTGCACGATCAGACATTCTGCATCCCCAGTTTTAAGTAAAAGCAATTATATAAATTATACAAGATGAGTAATAAAAATTAAGTTCTTTGTTACCTCCGATTTCGTTTCCCTTTAACTGTACAGCAGTTTCATACGAAGCTTTTCCTCTGAAAATTTAAATAAAATATCTTGTTAAATTAACATTTTCTTTTTATTATTCTTAGTAAATAATAATACCAGTAATAATAACAATAATAATATTGTTCTTTTATGAAAAAAAAATTATGCAAATTTTTTCATTTTTGAGACATTTAAGTATTTGAATAAATAAATATTAAATTGTACTTTGTAACAAATTGTCTTTATTGTACAATGTATTTTTGTCAAAATAACCACATAAAATTTGGAAGTTTATTCGAATGTTTTAGATATATAATCCAGAATCAACATTCCAATTAGGACTTGCAAATTCTATTACACTTCAAGAACAAGTACTGTGATGCATTGTTACATAAATTACTGTAAAAAAACATGTCTAGGCTGTAACAGTCTCTGCCTTAGCTGAAGACCAGTATAATGCAGCCTATCACCAATATTCTAATAGAGATGGTTCTTGTAATATGGCGTGATCAATTGACACAGATGGCTTGCATTTGAACATATGGTATAAAATAAAGTATACATCTATGAATATCTCAAAGCCCAATGTTTATTAATAAGAAGACAAACAATTGCCTTATTGAATTGGATTATTTTACTGCTACTATTAATAATTCAGTTACATCTGAAATTAAATCCATCAGGAAGCAAAAGGTCGGACAAAGGCCCAGATAGAATAATTGGCAATGCATCTGCACACTAAGAGGAAGTTGCAGGTTCAAGTCGAACTCTTGGCCATTTCTTTTCTTCCAGAATTATTCTAAATTATTTAATTATAAGTATTGAATTTAATAAGAGACAGTGCCTAACGACTAGTACCAAACTCTAGTACCAAATTACTTAGAAATTAATTATTAATAGTAGCGGTCAAATAGCCAGACTCAATACAGCAATTGTTTGACTTCTTATAAAATAAAGTATCAGAAACCAGAAATATTTCCAAAGCAAATTTGAAAACAAGCTGTAAAAATAATAAATGAACACAGTGCTTACACCTCAGTCACCATATGGGTTTGGTTAGCATCTAAGTGCAATTTCTCCCACCTTATCAATTTTATAAAAGCTGAACTTAGATAAATAAATTAATTAAATTAAAAAACTATGTATTTATTTTTATTTTTCCCAATTTGAATTTGTAGTTTTTAAATTTAAAACAACTCGAAGTCACTTATTCCATAAGCCAAAAGATGTGATCAAAAATGTTTCCAATTAAGTTATCTGTTCAGTAACCAGAATTTTAGCAATTGTTTAATCATTATTATTTCTATCTATGACTGTATAAAATGTCATATTTAAGTGCTGTACAAAATATATACTGTGTAGGAGGAGGATCTTAATTTATAACACCAAATCCATAAGAGGAAATTACAAGTCGATCCCCCTATAACATTGTTGATTATTCCGTTTTATATGAATTCCATGTTGTACGAGTCACTTAGATTTTACAAATACGTGTGCCGGGCTGTGAATGGCTCACGAATTTGTAAATCTAAGTGACTCGTACAACATGGAATTCGTATAAAACGGAATTATCAACAGTGTTATAGGGGGGGGTCGACTGTAATTATGAAAACCTATTCTCAAACCTTGCATATTAATTACTTATTAATTTTATTAAAAAATTTTTAATCTCTTTTTATATATAATTTATATCACCTACCCTTTTGGACACGACGGTGACGGTTCTTCTTCAAGAAAGTGTCTCACGTACTCTGTGAAGTTTTCTGGCCTCGGACGATTCGTTGTCGAATTTACAATATTGCAGCTAACACAATTGGCTATTTGGACAAGAAAAAAAAATTAACTAACATACCAGAAACTAATTATTACAAATATTGTCTTTAATACAAAGAAAAATGGACAGTTTTAATAATGTTTCATCTTCAGATCATATTTACTCTTTAAATATAAAACACAAGTACAGACGATTATATTCTTAAAACCCTTTTAAATTTGCTGAAGTCAATAATTTTTTAATTAAAAACTAAAATATAAACTCTGAATAAGAATCTTTTCAATACTGATTTTAATGGGATAGACAAAATTCAGAAGATAGAGAATCTGATCCGAAATGTATATAAATGAAATGAATAAAGAATCATTTTTTGTTTTTGAGTTACATCTGTGCTATTAAAATCAGTATTCACAAGGTTCCTGCTCAGAGTTTACCTTTAAATTTTGATTTTTAATAAAGAACAGAAGATTTGTATGTACTGTACATATAATTATATATATATATATACACATAATACATATACAAGAAAGTTAATAAAGGCATGACAACCTTTTTTGACAAATTGGTAGTGCAATAATTGATATTTATTACAGACTGTCATATGATTGTACATTTACAGATTTACAATGTAGCTGTAGTACCGAAATATTATATCAAAATTCGGCCTTTCTTTATGTCAAATTTTAAACAGAGCCTGAACTATCTTCTAATTTGGCAATTTAGATTTATGTTTGAAAATAAGATTTGCAAATGGTTAATAATTATAATCTTTTTTCATCAATAATTATTTTTCTTTTTTATTAATATAATTTTGAAAGCACACCAATAATCCTGAACACATAACAAAAACCTGAGTTATGTCCAGTAATGAGAAATTAAGAGAACTACAAACGTTTGACTCCTTCTGAGACTTGCTTCAGATTTAACGTTCCCTATTCTATAATGGAATGTTTCAACCAGATCACTTTTAAATGGGGTGCGTTCAGTATTACAGAGCATTTCAGTTATGGAAGATATAACTGTTATACCAATAATTTTCTTGTGACATAAAGTACAGAGTTAGTGAATTTTAAATAAAAAATTTCATTCGAAAGACAATAAATTGATCCAGTCAGACAAATATATTAAATATGAATTTTATTTATTTGCTAAAACTGAACTTACCATGAACTGTTGAAGGGCAGTATCGTGTAGTATTTGCATATACTTTACAACAGTCACTACTAGCCCACGAGAAATAATCATCTAACCACGAAAATGCATCATACGCTATATGTGTTCTGCAAAAAAAAAAAAAAATTATTAATTTTTTTAACATGTTATCATCTGCAAATGTGTTTCCAGTGCATTAATAAAATTATCTAATGTACGTAATCTAAAATAATTTGATTATTTTAAATAAATCACTTGAAAATTCATTATCTTGTTTCATATATAAAAAATGCATATAAACAGTCAAACGTAAAATGCTTTAAAAATAGAGCACAAGCATTTTATATTTAAATTTATTTCATTAAATGAAATTTGTAGTGCATATTTTATATGTAAACAGTGTTTATAATTTTATAAAAATTTCTTTGCACAAAGTAAGTTTCATTTAACTTTATTCATGTGACTAAATTCCTTAGAGAATCTTGATGTGTTAAATCTTCTGTACTAGAGGTCTGTTTGGAAATATTTACCTGTTCAGCTGCCGAAACCAGACATCATTGAAAAATGTTACCTATAAAGTTTCTGGTGGTATAACGGTCGCTCACTGATCTTCAAGGGTGGATTAGAAAACGATCATCCAACTACTGATGATGTCATTCACCACTACCGACCAATCAATTAGTAAACATTTCCAAACAAACCTTATGAGTTTTTTCTTATTTACTATATCCTGTTTTCATTTACCATTAATTGAACAATTATAAATTTAAAATTAATTAATCATATTATTGAACATGGTAGTTATTTTAACATTAGTACAAATATTTAGGTAAATACAAAATAGCTATATTAGCTAATTATTCCGAAAGTGCACAATTCTAAATTATCTATCAATACATTATTAGTTTTTGGTTGCAACAAAAAATGAAAATTAATACAGTAGACCCCCCTATAACGCTTAGATACGTTCCACGCTAACCGAAAATTACGTTGTAGGAATGATTAAATACATGAGCCAATCGCAGCCCGATAGGTGTGAACTTTACGGACTAAGGCTGTTCGAAAGGTTTTCTTCTATAAAATTAACCGATTCTAGACTAATTCCACTCAACATTTCCAAAATACGTATAATTTTTTGGGAATAATCTGTATAAACTATGCTATAAACAAAAAATTGTAGGATTACTTACACCGTTCGACTACGCCGTTGTTAAAGCTGGTTTTCATCGCGGAACAGCACACGAAACGACGGCCGCAATTTCTGATAACGAATTTTTGGCAGAAAAATAACTTGACCTTTGGAGACATCATTAATATAAATAATTTTTATGGCCGTTGAATAAGAAGTGTTTCTTTCACAAGAAATGTATAAAATTAGTGCTGTATTAGACTTACGGTACCTAATTTACATACTGTGCAGACGATAATAAACTCAACTTACTAGCCTAAAATCTCCGTAGCGTGTTGCCAGGCGGCAGAAAGCATATATATAATTATAATAAAGTTACAATAAATTAAGTTAATATATAATTATATATACAGTACCTAATTTATATATAATTAATATATAATTATATGTACAGTACCTAATTTATATATAATTTATATATAATACTAAACAGACGATAGCAAACTCAATTTAGCCGCTCCGTAGCGTGGCGCAGGGTCGGAGGAAAGTAGTTCGGCTGCTCATCCACTATTGGTCCAGACTCTATCAATCTTGTCGCGAAACGACGTTATAGGAGGTACGTTTTACGAAAGTTGCTACAATTTTTTCGCTACGTTATAGGAATTGTCGTTATAGGAACGTACGTTATAGGGGGGTCGACTGTAATGTAAATGGCTATTGAAAAAATGCTATTCCAGATTCTTGTTTTATTAGATTATTATTTAACTGTGAAATACCTTAATATAAATTATTGCAAACTATTGATTTGTAGGGATGCACACCATATGTAGGAAACCTATGAAAACTTACATTATACATTGCTAATTAGTATTATAAATTTTCAAATAGGCACCTGCTGCACAAGGTAATCAAGGTAACAAAAAAAAAAAAAAAAAAAAAAAAAAAGGTAATGGAATTGCTATTTTTCTACTAAAATATTTTTAAAATAATATGTATAGTTTATCCAAAACAATTGCACGTGAATTGCTGTGCTATTTACACTCGGGATCACGCAACAATCATTTCCCATTGCAAAACGAATACTTATCACACAGCGTACGTCATTACTTTATTATGAAGAGTAAATTGTAAAAGAATCCGATAATATGAAAAATCAATTTAAATTTAAAATTCACTGTACAAAAATAATCATTTAAATATTCAATAATTAATTTTTTTTAACACTCTGAATGTCAGAAAAGACCACTATCGACATTTTGATAAATGCCAACTGAAGACGTTAATTTGTCAAAAATTGAAAAATTCCAAATCGTCGCACAAGAATTAATGTAGTTATAAGAAAGATGAAATAGTTTTCATTCATTTTTAAATTGCACTAATAATAAAAATGTAATCTTACCGATTATTATTCATTGCTGCATAAGATATTTGCATTAAAAGTGAAAACCTGTTGCATCCATCACTACTACAAATCAAATTTTGATTTTCATAAGTTGTGTAATTGTATCCTTCTTTAACGACGGTGTACATTGGTGGTCCGACAGCTAAATACTCTGCTTGATTTTCAAAATAATGATAAACATAAGAGTCCTACAAAAAATAAAGGAAATCAAACATTTATTGAATACAAAGAAAAATTAACATTACGGTTAAAAAAAAAAAAAACTAGCTAAAAAAGCAAATAAACTATTCTATAGTTTGAAATAAAATATAATCAATGAGTTAAGTAATGACATTTTTAAGTTATAGGCTCTCAATGTAAATAAAAATATTATGCACACATTAGCAGCTTACAAAATTTTAAATAAGGATTTAAAAATTTCCTACGTGTAATTTTAATTTGATTATATTTTATAAAAAGATATTTCTAATGTAATTTGAACTGCTCTTTTTCAATTTTAAGCTTATAATTACTTTCAAGTTCAGGTCCTTCAATATAAAAAAAATAATAATAATCCCCATTGTACCAGACAGACAACTAGCTAAAATGACAGCATTTATATATACTATATATATCTGCCTTTTTCAAACTTTAGTCTATGGCACCCAAAATGTAAATATAAATCCCCACAACTCCTTTGCATAAAATGATTTCCACAAAGAAACACATTTTAATTGCTTTCAAATAGGCATATTTTACGTCGGCAACATCCAACACAAAACTCAGATGTTGCCAATGGGTAAAAACGAGTTTTGGACACGAATTAATAAGATAATGCTTTACATATAAACACCCCCACACATTTTAATCAAGTTACATTTTTATGGCATTTAATTCTTGTAGTAAAGTCAGTGGAAAATAAGCCTATTGCTTCATTTCTTCATATCTGAGCTAATGTTTCAAGAAAGAAAAAAAAATGCAAATTGCAGTTTCCAATGCAGTCTGAGTTTGGTTTTGATGGTTATAAATGCAAAAAACCTTGCCTCACATATGCAAGACATTGCAAAAGGAATTGAAATTCAGAACCTTGTTATGTATTTCTGGATACTCTTGCTTCACAAAGATCCAAAACCGATAGTGATGAGGAGACAAACTGATTTCAGTTTGGAATCTGATGAAATATCAATTAATTGCTCGTTCTTCAATGAAGAGTGTCGATGAGAGAGTTCTGTACCGACGGAATCTTTAATCCAGTCATACAGTCAACCTCTTCTGAAAAGTAGTTGTCAAAATAAACACCAAGCCATGTTAAGTATTCTATAAACACCGACTTCGGTTCTTCACTCAAATCCAATGTCGTCTTCTAAACACCGTACAGAATGGAAGAGCAGTAATTTACATCTTTATTGTCCGACTTTCTCTTCTGCAACAGTAACAGCTTTACAAAAGCCGAAATTTTGTCTGATAGTTGCTTTTACTCATAGCTTTAACTCTATTTGTTTCAGCAAGTGTATAATTGTAAAATCAAAATGGGAATTAGAAAGTAAGGCTAGACAGTAAGTGATTCTCTTTGAATAGTGTCGTGCCAATAACCAATATATATCAGATCAAAATTGATAAATCTTTACAATATCAATGTGTTAAGTTTTATGATGTCAATTTACTGGAACTGATAAAATATCAAATGTTTGTTGTTGACAATGAATACCAATAATTACTACTTTCACCATTACAATTTCCCCATCTGTCAGGATATTGCACTAGTGTTAAAAATTCTGCGAAGGGTTGTTGCAATTTAACTCCGTAGTGCAATCTCCTGACAACTAGAGAAACTGTAATGTTAAAAGAAGTAAATTTGTTATTAATCATCAAAAACAAATACCAATGCTTGGATTGTCTGAACTGTTACAAAGTCTATTTTATCAGTTTTGGTAAATTGACATTCTAAAATTCAACATATCATACAAATTTCAGTTTTGGTTCAATATACAAGTCATAATAGCAAATTAAATTACTTTTGCCAATGATGGTGCCCTTAGTAGAAGGCCGTGAAGCCCCAGAACTGCAAAGCATGGTTTTTAGAAATGCCGATATATATAATCTATGCTATGAAAAAATTATTTGAAATATTTTTTCTACAGCAATTTGCAGAGAAAAATAAAAATGAAGAGATGGATTTAATAAATGGCAACTCAAGAAATCATAAAACTTCTTATAAGAATAAGAATTTATTTTTCATAAGAATGGGAAAGCAACATATTCAAAGAATAGCTTCTAAAAAGAAAGGTTAATAATACAGCATATCCTTAAGTATACAACCAATGGTTTTACAATACCTCAATTTTTGAATGATATAAGTTTTCTGTTATGACTGAAATATCATACTTAAGTGTTTATTAATACCATATATTTTGTTAATCATCTGTATGTGATTTCTGAAATGGTTTTACCTTTGATACGTAACCTTCGAATGGCCATTAATTAATTCAAAATTTGACAACATATATAAATTCATAATAATTTTATTGAATAATATATTAAGATGTATTATTCAATCATTATTTTTAGGGAATGTGTTGAAAATTTATTTTATAGTTTATATTTTATGAACTATTTGAAAAATATCATTCTCACTAAGAAATGTATACATAATTTGGAATTAAACTACGTTTAGATAATGAATAAATTTTCAGATGAAGAAACAAGGCATTGGCTAATAAAAAAACTGGCATTTTTAGAGAAATTGGATAATTAATACTTCAAATAATTCCAATTATACTAAAATATAATTATTACTTGGATGTAATAATTCAAAACGTTTGAAACGTATAAGTAATAATTCCTTTTTCTCTGTATAATTACTCTATTTAGATTTTCTTCTCCTTAAAATCACATCACACATCTTACTCATGGTTGAATGAGAAAATTTTTTGTGTAAAAAGGTAGGCTAAAGCTAAAATTAAAATTTTAATTTTGATAAAAATAATTGTCTTAATTCACTATTTAAATTTTACATATCAGAAATATGAGCAAATATTTATTGTGGGCTGCAATTTTTAATCATATTTTTAATTTAATTAAAATATATGCTCTCCATCTCAAATTAATGGTGTCTCGCCCCTGTACAGTATATCATACTTTTCCTGTTAGCAATAGAGTTGTGCCAGTCATCTATCTAATGCCTTTCAGGGAAAAATTTTATAGTTAATCAGGGCCTCCTGCCCCTAAGCTTCCCATATCTTATCTTGATTTTCATCTATCTAGCTCAGTTCTTGAGATTAAGGAAGGACAGACAAATGACAGTGTGAATTTATAGGTCTAGAATTTTTTCAAATTGCAGCCCAATAAGATGCCAAAAAATTTAATAGAACAATTAGTATGGTTTTATCAGATATGTCAATGCAACACATAGTCTGCCAAGTGGGAAATGTTTTAAGTGTTAAACACATGCAGTAAACCTGAAAAACTTGACACGACCAGTATGTTGGCAGGCGCAAACCCATAGCCGTGCTTGGTGATTTTTATACATTTAGCCGCTGGTGGGCCAATAAAATAATTAATTATTATACTTAAAAATTAGCAAAATTACCTCAGGTACAGAAAGTTTTTGGTCCAAACCTATATCCAACTTGCTGACTACAGCTATAGAAGAGCATAACCATCCTAAAAATACAACAAGCTGAAAATAATATAAAATAAATATAAACTACTTTTATTTATATTATGATTAATTATTTAAAATATCTAATTAAAAAATTTTAATTAAAACTATTTGATCGATTGATCAATGCAAGAAACTAATACACTAATACTATACGGCCAGTTTCAATTTAGCCCCCTACAGAGGGGCCTGATCAATAATACAGTTGATTATTCTTTTGACCCTTGAAAAAGGCCAATGGCCATAGGGTCGTATGATTAAATATTAAATAAATATTAAATATAGATTAAGGCAGATACAAAAGGAAGAAATGCCCTCAGACTTTACTATCTATGATAAATTTTGTGATCAGACCACGTTCAAACCTGGAATGTAAGGTGACACAATAAGTAACAGCCTATGACCTATAGCTTAACTGCCTACCTCCAGCCAAATTGCTTTGTTTTGGCCTTAGTATAGTCCAATAAAAATCCAGCAGATCATTTGGTATTATTAAAGTATCAGGATATATACGTTGTTATAAAATTAATGATAAAATATTTGAATTTTATATATAATACAGGTAGCCCTCAGTTTACGGTGGTTCAATTTACGCCGATTCACAATAACGCTGCTGCACAATTCGCGATTTTGCTGTGTAATTCCTCGATTTTCCCTATGCCAGACTGATTTTCGTTTCAGTGTTGACGTATTTACCGANTAGCGTTAATAGTCCAATAAATGGCATCCGAATCCATAGCGCCAATGAATGTATCCTGTATCAGTTCGTTCAGGAAAACACCTTATGACGCAGTAACACTTCCGGCGATCACAAACTATCGTTAGTGAGACAAATCTACTTCTCTTTGGATATGTATACATTTGCATTAAATTAATATTAAAATACTAAATGTTTAGATACCCACGAGTCAAGTTATCAAACTTAATAGTCCAATAAATGGCGTCAGAATCCATAGCGCCATTGAATTTATCCCGTATCAGTTCCTTCAGGAAAACACCTTACGACGCAGTAGCACTTCCGGCGATCACAAACTATCATTAGCGAGACAAATCTACTTCTCGTTGGCCAGACAATATCTATCTCTCCTTAATTTTCCCTCTTAAACTGACCTTACATATGCGCTACGGCGACCGGTGGTCGACCAATCAGTGTCTCCGCTCGTCCGTAGCTCTACGTCTGGTTAACGTATCCTTTCGATTATGGAAAGTTTGACGGTTGAACTTTGTGAGTTAGACAATGATTGGGAGCAAAGTGAGAATGTAAAAAGGAGCATCATCGCATCCATTCGACCATATTCCGAAATTCTCAATGAAAGAAAACAAAAATGTAAATAATTAAAGAGGGATACTTTTTCCGAAAAATGTAAGAGATCCGAAACTAAAATTTTTAATAAAAACATTTAACTTTATTTTATGATAAAATACATTTTAAAAATTAAATTTATTTGTACTTTGTATTATATTGTATTAATAAACAAAATTATTTGCGTATTTTTCACTTATGTGGAACCTAACCCTATACCTCAGTGTAAATATGAGTTCGTTTTACGCCGATTCAATTTGCACTGGCTTTTGTACGAATGGAACTGCAGCATAAACCGAGGGCTACCTGTATTTTACTTCATTTTTAGTTTTTATTCTGTTTCTTTGCTTATTATATTACATAAAATCATCATCCAATCTCATGGCAGAATATGTTCTGTTTCAGGTTCATTAGATTAAATTCAAATTCTGCTTTGCGTACGTCATCTGCGACTATCAGATATTAATGTAAAATAGATTTAGATGATGGCCTAACAAGATGGGATACTTCATTCAACAACAAAAAAGTTATATAAATTTAATAATAAACTTTTAGAATCGTTCTTCTCCCTAGTCTCCTTGAAAACAATTGGAGCACGCACAACTAATTATTTTAATATAGCTATGGAAGTTTTTCTGTCTCTATATTTAATCAGCAAATCATTTTTTTGATGTTATTGATCCTAGATTCCCTATCATCTAAAACAGAATAAATTAACTATGAAAACAAAGAGAAGCAATTTTATTGTACTCATGTCCAACATACACAACTGAAATCCTAAATCAATATTAATAAAATTATTTCTATCTCTAGATTGTTAATGGTAAACAGACAAAAATATTAAGAGGGTTCATCCTAGAGAGGGAAAAAACTCAAGATCAAATCTTTGTAGCATAATCATGGTTTTTCATATCATCTCTGAGTCATTATGGAAGAGCACAGTTAATGTTAACTTATGATTCATAACTTTGAGTTGTGAATATTGGACAGAATGAGATGAAATTACATAATATTTTCTCACCTTATTTTCCTATCATTGCCCATCAATTATTATTCCCTCAAAGTAAAATTTTCAGTTAAGTATATCTGAAAATTAAAAACTTACCACTGAAATTCTCACAGCATCATTCATCAGAAAAGGTGCATATACATCTTTAAAAAATTTATAAAGAATTCCCAGATGGCTTTCACTGGTGTCTTCATATTTATTTACATCTGACTGAATACAGCAACAAATATCTAATCTTGATTTCTGAAATGTAAATATTAGGAGAGTGGTTAAATATAATTCATTAAAGAGACATATCAAGTTATATTATTAACAAATGAATAAAATACACTAAAGTCCAACGTTCACATACAGTAGTTTAAGTTTTTTTCCTATGACACATTTAGAAACATGCCTTGAATGAAAACCATCTAGTTTAGAATTGCACAAGCATTAAGCAGGGACATTTGTTCTCTTCCCCTAAACATTTTACCCCTCACAGAAACTTTCTATAAATATGACTTCCGGTTCTATACTTCTATGATGATGAAGAAACATTGTTTTGGGGAGAAAACTCAAAATCAAACATCCATAAAAAGTTCCTTTAAGAAGAGTCTTTAAGAAAATAAAATCACCAATTATCACCTATAATCCAGTTAAACACATATTGAGGGAAGAAAAACATGGAATCCCCAAACTCACATTAGAAGGAAAGATTGAGGGAAGAAGAACAATGGGAAGAAGAAGATGAGGCTGGATGGATGACCTTAAGGACTGGACAGGACTAGATACTGAAGAAATTATTCAAAAGACTCACAATAGAGATTCGTGGTATTTGCTGGCCGCCAACCTCAACTAGGAGAAGGCACAGGCAGAAGAAGAATCCAGTCAAAATAAATTTATTATAAGAACAAAACGTTTTCAACTGTTTTTAACAGCCATCTTCAGATTATTATCTTGAAATTTACAAAGTGAGTAAGAAAGATTTTGCCATTAATTTTAAGAACACTTGTACAGTATCGCATGCATGAAAAGATATTTATGAACATTTATAATCTTATTTATATTTTTATTTTCTTTTTATATTTGTAGTTTTATTTGTACATATAGATTATATATGTACTTTATTTAATCCCTGTTACATTATTTTGTATTTTGTTTTATTTTTCTTCATTGTTCCTTCATGCATGCGACAACCAGAACACGTTTAACGAGTTCTATTTTATTTAAATTTTTTTTAATTTTAGATTTTATTCTATGTATTATTCCATAACCTGAAGATGGCTGTTAAAAGCATTAGTTCTTATAATAAATTTGTTCATTTTAACTGGATTACAGGTGACAGATAGTGCTTTTATTGTAATTTCACCCAGTTTGGCAGTATCTTAGTTATAAAGATTACAGTTAAAATTAATTTCCATGTTAATTTACATCTGTGTGTTTCAACAAATCGAAATTTGATTTTTATTATAGGATGAGTTTATTTGTATATTAATCACTTATTTATATAAAGGAACAAAATTGTTTTTTTCTGGCAATTTAAAAATTTTATGTTGTTTTTATAAATTTATATTGAATTATATATTACTCACCTCTTCTCTCTTAGCATCTAATGCCAATAATGAGATAAAGCATGTGATTTGTAACAGAAAATCAATCATTATAGCTAAGCCTGCATATAGAGAAAAAGTATGTACAGCAGGCATGCTTGAAAGGGCACCTGCAATAAAAATATACAAAATGAAAACAATTAATTGACTGATAATGTTTTGGTACTTTAAATTAATGAAGACTATTTTACTCATTACATATAAGACCTGTTTTACACAATCACCTTTGCAACACAGAGAACACACACAGATACAGTTTTTTATTGCAACTGCATGTTTTCCTTTTTGAGCTGTTTCATAATTGTATAAAACCCACAGATCAGTTTTTGGACAGATTTGTTACTTTGAGTGAATCTAGTAAATTTGCAAATATTCCAGCCAATTGGTTAGAGGCAATTTGAAATGAAATTTGTTCAATATCACAGTGTCAACCATTGCTTGCTCGGTCAGCGATTCAATGTCATTCTATGTCATACCTTTTGACAGAAAGCAGGCTGTCTCTTCGACTACTGTCAGATCAAAGATGTTGGATTTTTGACTGATGATCAAAGATGCTTGTGCACAGTGAAAATTTATGCCACTTATTTTGGCTACAAGCTGCAATTTCAAGTCAAAAATTTTTTGACTGATTACCATACATATTAATTTAATGAAATGATTATTAATCACAATCAATTCATTAAATTATAAAAATATATATTTATTTAAACCTATGTATCGTGTACTTTTAGTGAAATTTTGCATACATATTAATATCACTAAAAATATATTATATATCACTTATTAATTAATTCTTGCCAATAGACACACAAGAGGTTATACACAAAATTATAAGCATCACAAATGTTGTAAGTGGTATACAGTTCCAAGGATTTCCGATTACTAAAAATATATGTTTAATTTAACACACAATTTTATTTTAAACATAAAATATTTTAAAATTAGATAATCATTTGTTGTCTTTCCTTGTCACTATCATAAGTTTACATTCCTGAAAACCAATTTGAATCATATAATACCACACCGAGATAACTAAAGAAAATAAGATACATAAATATAATATTTTGTATAGTAATAATAGAAATTTATATCTGTCTTAAAAAAAAAAAAACAATTACATACATTAAATTCCTGCTAGAAAATAAAGCAACAGTGAATAGACAAGCTTACATAAGCTGAAATAATAATTATATCTTACCGAGAAAAAAGCATGATGATTCTGCAAAACTTGCTAAAAGAACTGAAGGTGCCACCTGTCCCACGATACGTCCAATCTGTTCCTCGCAAGTTTCTAATTCTTGTCTCTTATCACGCTATAACAGTCAACAAAAAAAATGTATCAAGCATTAGATTATTGAAGAATTTAAATATTTTCATTTTTTTTACTGAAGAAGTCATAAAATTATATTTAAATTAATTTTTTAATACTTTTTAAAATTAAGCCATTCAATATTTTCTAATTTTAAAGAATGAGTTTATATTTTTGTCAAACAAGCAAATGTATAAAACATCAAGGCAAAAATTGTCATACCTCCAGAGATAATTTAATCTGAAAATAAAATCATCATGTAATTTATTGTAATTAACATTATAGAGTAGTCTTATCCAAAAAAAAAGTACTTCTTATGATGTTACAGATCATCTTAAGATATAAATATGATTTTTTCATTACCAAATTTGATAATTGTTAAGTTTAAATATGTTTCTTCCTTCTAACAACCCACTAAATGTTTGAAGATAGTTATCTTAGAATGTAAATTTAGAAGCCCAAGATATCATTTGTGACAAAGGTAGTTTAATTATCAAGAAACACCACCACAGATCTATAAAATATGGTTTATATACATCAGGTAGATGAGAAAGAGGCACAGTACGATGACAAATAAAAAATGTTTAAAAAAGTTCTGTTTGAAACTATTTCTAATTGTTTCAACAAATTATTAGTATTGTAATTTCCACAGCTTACTATAGGTGTGTTTTATATATAGCTTTAAATATTTTAAATTTAAAATATTTCATGCATAATTTGGTAATAATGATTACAGAGAATAAAATAGGTAGCTTTTTTAATAAAAATAAATTGTTTAATCTTTAAAATAATGAAGTAAATTTCTAACATTTCTAAATTTCAAAATGGTTCTTTAATTCAATTCAAAATTAATAATACACAAAAAATTTAGACTGATTTAATAGTAATGGGATTAAATGTTTTCAAAATTTAAAAAATATCAATATACAGTGGAACTTTGCTTAATGAGAATAATTCGTTCCAGAATCTTACTTGTAATGCGAAATACTCATTAAGCGAAGCAATTTTCCCATATAAATTTATGTAATATACAATAATGCAGTCCATGCCAAAAAAAAAATACTCAAATATTTTACGTATAATGTTTATTCAAAGAAAATTATACAATATACATCGTTAAGGAGAGCAAATCATCATCTTTTCTTCTAGCGCAGAATGAACCAATCTGGAATGCAAATTTGATTTGCAGAAAACAAAAAAATATTAGAAATTAATTAATTTGACTAGAGGTAGGCAGTTATGCTGCCATCTCATATTAAATTTAATAATTATAAATAATTTTTAATTTAGACATTTCTTAAATTCAATTTGGAATTGGTCATTAAATTTAATACGAGATGACATCATAACTGCCTACCTCTAGTCAAATTAATTAATTTCTAACATTTAACTATAGCCTTTGCATAGCCCAAGAATTTGGCATATTATTTGGCATGTTTATTATATAACGGGTGATGGTTGTTGTTGTTTATACATAATATGTGAGAACACAAGTTTAGAAAAATGTGTGATCACAAGCGACACTAAGATGCTAGTGGAATGACTGCTAAACACGGATTGATGGAACAGGCACATAATTCAGGACTTTCCCTCTTCTCGTCACTCATTATGCAAAACGTTGCTCGTTAAGCAAGTCATTTTTTACAATTTGTTTTACTTGTTATGCTAAATACTCATTATGCGAGGTTCCACTGTATTCTTCTTTTACTAGATATGTATTTAAAATAAACATTTGTGTATTTAAAGCTGAGAAAATTTGTATCAATGAATGTCACACCCACAACATCTATTTTATATTTATCTTATCTTAGTTCATTGATATTATCTTTATAAGTTTTTATTTGTAATAAAATTATTAAGAAATAACTATATTAAATAAAATATTCTCAAATTTATAAATTAACTACAATGTTAAGTATGTATTAAATAAAATTTATACTTATAAAACAATTTTTATATACAGGGTGTCCCAACGAAAACGAAACGGCAGAGATATAGCATTCGTCCAAGCAAATCGCTCGGACAGGTCGATTTTATTCTCAAGGGGGACATTTTCTGCAATGAAGTTTTTGCGATTCTGAATACAACAGACAACAAAATTTTTAAAAACTTATTCATTTTTTATTAACTAAACAATTGGATTGGATTCCACCAATCAACGCTTGATAGCTCTCCAAGACGTCCGCAGATGGTGTGATGTCTTTTAACTAATGAGCGGTCGAGTCTTCAGATGTTGTCCAAGTAGCGTTCCTATGGTGACCAACATCGTCTGTCGAACGACTAAAAGCGCAGGAAAACGAGTGTGCCAGACGATTTTTATCCCGACAAAACAAATAATAATCTTAAATTCGAATTGAATCACTATGTGGTCAAGCTTAATGTGAACACTACAAAATACTGTATTATAACATTTGGAAACAGATAACACATTATCAACCTTAATTTTATGATCAACTTATTTTTCCTTGCATATGCGGTCTAGCTTNAGAAGAGGGAAAGTCCTGAATTATGTGCCTGTTCCATCAATCCGTGTTTAGCAGTCATTCCACTAGCATCTTAGTGTCGCTTGTGATCACACATTTTTCTAAACTTGTGTTCTCACATATTATGTATAAACAACAACAACCATCACCCGTTATATAATAAACATGCCAAATAATATGCCAAATTCTTGGGCTATGCAAAGGCTATAGTTAAATGTTAGAAATTAATTAATTTGACTAGAGGTAGGCAGTTATGCTGCCATCTCATATTAAATTTAATAATTATAAATAATTTTTAATTTAGACATTTCTTAAATTCAATTTGGAATTGGTCATTAAATTTAATACGAGATGACATCATAACTGCCTACCTCTAGTCAAATTAATTAATTTCTAACATTTAACTATAGCCTTTGCATAGCCCAAGAATTTGGCATATTATTTGGCATGTTTATTATATAACGGGTGATGGTTGTTGTTGTTTATACATAATATGTGAGAACACAAGTTTAGAAAAATGTGTGATCACAAGCGACACTAAGATGCTAGTGGAATGACTGCTAAACACGGATTGATGGAACAGGCACATAATTCAGGACTTTCCCTCTTCTCGTCACTCATTATGCAAAACGTTGCTCGTTAAGCAAGTCATTTTTTACAATTTGTTTTACTTGTTATGCTAAATACTCATTATGCGAGGTTCCACTGTATTCTTCTTTTACTAGATATGTATTTAAAATAAACATTTGTGTACTTAAAGCTGAGAAAATTTGTATCAATGAATGTCACACCCACAACATCTATTTTATATTTATCTTATCTTAGTTCATTGATATTATCTTTATAAGTTTTTATTTGTAATAAAATTATTAAGAAATAACTATATTAAATAAAATATTCTCAAATTTATAAATTAACTACAATGTTAAGTATGTATTAAATAAAATTTATACTTATAAAACAATTTTTATATACAGGGTGTCCCAACGAAAACGAAACGGCAGAGATATAGCATTCGTCCAAGCAAATCGCTCGGACAGGTCGATTTTATTCTCAAGGGGGACATTTTCTGCAATGAAGTTTTTGCGATTCTGAATACAACAGACAACAAAATTTTTAAAAACTTATTCATTTTTTATTAACTAAACAATTGGATTGGATTCCACCAATCAACGCTTGATAGCTCTCCAAGACGTCCGCAGATGGTGTGATGTCTTTTAACTAATGAGCGGTCGAGTCTTCAGATGTTGTCCAAGTAGCGTTCCTATGGTGACCAACATCGTCTGTCGAACGACTAAAAGCGCAGGAAAACGAGTGTGCCAGACGATTTTTATCCCGACAAAACAAATAATAATCTTAAATTCGAATTGAATCACTATGTGGTCAAGCTTAATGTGAACACTACAAAATACTGTATTATAACATTTGGAAACAGATAACACATTATCAACCTTAATTTTATGATCAACTTATTTTTCCTTGCATATGCGGTCTAGCTTAAAAGGTTTTTTTTGATGTTTTTTAATAGTTTGTGTTACTTTATTTGAAATAAATGTTTGTTTAGTTAATAAAAAATGAATAAGTTTTTAAAAATTTTGTTGTCTGTTGTATTCAGAATCGCAAAAACTTCATTGCAGAAAATGTCCCCCTTGAGAATAAAATCGACCTGTCCGAGCGATTTGCTTGGACGAACGCGATATCTCTGCCGTTTCGTTTTCGTTGGGACACCCTGTATA